>NC_071293.1:12752568-12767568 GCF_943737925.1 Anopheles nili
GGCGATGAGCCCAGATTGCCTAGAGTCAGAAAGAACGCAAAGCTTTAGATACGATTTCCAGAGGAAATGGAGACAAAAGATACTTACCACTTGCCGACTATGCCGATAGAAAATGTAAACAGCGTCGCACTGACGCTCCTCTTGCAAATTGCGGCAGTCTAGGCATTTATGATGGAGGTATCTTGCACAATATCTACATTTTTTCTGTAAATTGACTACACGAAAAGAAATTAATGTCACAAAACGTTCACTATGAGCTTCACTGTAACGAGAAGCGGTTTTTAATGATACTTACTTGGGCAATAATATTTTTTAGGTCTGCGATACATACTACTGAAAGTTCCTTTCTTGACGACGATTTGTTAATGAATGATTTGCGTTGCTTACGTTCATTACTTGTGGATTGTCATATTGCTCTTTCGTTTTTTTCTATTTCAGTCTTGCGATGACGTTTTGTGATAATTGGAAATGTCACATGGTGGGTTAGATAAACATTTTTCACTATCGAAAAATCAAACGCGAAAATAAAATTAACCCATTTTGCTCGCAAAATTTAAGCACATATCTGTGATTTTTTATTAACTATTTTTTTTACTATTTTATCTATATACATTATTTTTATTTACTTAAGACAAGATTATTAACTGCTTCTCATACAGCTGTATGTTGAGAAATACTAGGCAAACTAAGCAACCTCATGAAAAACCTATGATACAATTTTTGTATATTTTCAGATCACATTGCATGCTAAAAGTTGTGTTTCGTTACTTTGCGTACCATTTCATCCCAGGTGAAAATCAGTTGTGTTAACTGGAGCTGGTAATTTCGTATAAAGTTATTCATTTCGTTCTTGTTCGTCGTTGCGAATGCGATTGTAGGTAAGTTTCCCTACCTCGAACTTGTACATCGTGATTTATCGATATTTGTTTTATTCACAGATTTCGGACATCAACATAAGTGACATGAGTGATAGCGAAAACGATGCTAACCAACAGCAATTGTTAGAATTTGCACGGCTCGATGCTCGTATAACAATAAATAACGCTATGATCTACATAATCTCTGCATTGGAACCGAGGAAGAGAACAAAATATCTGCACAAACTTTCTACTCTGCACTGTTTTGTGCGCGGCTTATTTACACTGGAAGAAATAGCAGACCTGGAGGCAAAAGCTCATCGAATTGTAATAAAAGCGGTTAGGGAGCGTACACTATACGAAAGGATGAGGACTAGAAGACGCCTTCATCGATCGGGAAACATTTATCCTGAGATAGCTTCGGATTCGGATACCGAATAAAACGATCAAATTAGAAATAGATTCACCAGAGGCTAGGTAACATGATGTCTATGGGGTTAGAAGAAAACGCAAATGGATAATTCTTTAATTCTTTATATTCACTAGAGCGATGTTATATGGTTGTTTTGCATCTTTCCATCTCCTGCGTTTGCAAGATCACGTTAATGGACGTAGCAGGAATGGAGTAATCGATGTTTGAGTCAGGAACACACCAGTGGATAAAATAATAATCAAAATTGCCGACCAATAGAAAACGTTGCTCACTTATCTTCAATAAACGTACTGCTGCTGTATGTTCTCATTGCTTGCTCAGCTGCTGACTTCTCATTGGTGGAGAGGCGTGTAACCCTTTCGGACTTGATCAACGAGTTTGTTATTTCATACATGTGTGAAGTGTTTTACGTCATATTTTAGGTATGCAGAAGCGGGAGAAATGCAAAATTCCGTAAAGCCTCAAACAGTAGCAGCATTATTTCGCCTGTGGAATACTCATAAGAACTCTATCCGTATGTTTTGCTGATAAATTTCATCGAACTTCTCAAAATGAACAGCAAATAAGCATAAGCTAAGCTTATTTCCATGCATGAGATAAGATGCTCTCCATCGTATCTCTTTCTCTGTCTCTCTTATTCTTGAATTGTATAATAATGTATTTTACAATTGAGTTCTGTTGAGTGCTCTTGATTTTAGCCCATGAGGGGTAGTAGAATCTCTACCGATTAGTAGTCGGCAGTTGAATTGAGTTGATTAATCATAATCACCGAGCGGAACGAGCACGAGTGGATCGAAAAAATATAAGAAAGCTAACTCGGATCTTATTGGATTTCGACGAGGCAAAGGAAAGCAAGATAAGCTGCGAATTTTTGGAGTAATGTAAAAAGAATCTAAGGCCCAGCATCATTGTCTGTTGCTTATATAATCAATTGCATGACGACACATGCGCATTTTGTTTCACGTCAGTTGGATGATACCGGCGGAGTTGATAGTTCAAACTCTTTGAGTCAGAGTACATTAGTAATTGAACAGAGAGGTTGACTCTGTGATTTGCGAGCGGTTGAGACTATTATGCAACAAACTTTTTCGCGTTTTAGGGTTGAAGATTGGAATATTGCTTTGTTTCTTGGTTAAACGCCGTTTGCTGCGAAGGAAATGTAAACCGATTTTTTAATTGAGATACTACTTTTAGTATATTTCATTATATTTCAAGCTCAAGTACAGTGTTCAATGCTTTTCAAGCATAATTATATCAACTGAGGTTTAATAATATTTGAACATAGATATTTGTATTATAACAAGCATATTTGAATCAACTTTGGCTTAATCATAGTTGAAAACAAATAATAAATGATTTTATTGGTATTGAAACAAGCATTTTTTGTAACATGTGGGCCTTCCTCATATTTGAAAACAATGACATAATTTATATAATAGAGAAGGTCAATATTTTTGTCAATCAGTAATACATGGGAAATATATGTTATACAATAAAAATATTGTTACTCCCCGAAGCGATTGGGAGAACTGTTAAGATCGTTGAGCTCTGGAAAAAAGGCAGGCTGGAAATCGAGAGCGAGTATAAAAACAATCAAACTGCCTTGCGAGAGTGCGAGCGGAAAGATGTGTAAGAAAACAACCCAAACTAAACTCACTGAAAAGCATATGACCTCAGATAGTCGAGCTTACAAAGAATTGGTTATCTTTTGAATATGTTAATAGTGACTCGTAGGGGTATTTAAATATAGAAGGATATACTCTGTTTCGCAAAAAGAAGAAAAAGAAGAAGAAGATGAAGAAGAATAAGAGGAAGAAAGATCCGGGAAAGACAGAAGGAAGAGGATACTACTTCACAAAAATATAGACTTAAAGTTTAGCGAGGTTCACCGTCCGATCTGAGCAACGTCGTGAAGCAGCCATAGGAAGGTACAAGATCGCAGCTGTTCGTGAGTTGTTGTGTGCTGATGCTGATCTGATCCTTTATGTTCTTTTGCAGCATTATCTGGCCCACCTCCAGCAAAACCACCGCTCGACGAGCACCAAAATGGCCAGATTGTTGTTGCCGGTTGTTCGGATACAATGCGAGTCCCTGGAATTATCGTAATATCACTCCCTGATTCAGGAGCTGATCACGTGGAAGGACTACGTGATCCAGATCGTGGTTTACAACAACATGGGCGGTGGAGCATCCACAGGCAGTGGTCTCAGTGTTAGTGGTACTGCAGGTGGTGTTGGAGGAACATCTCCTGGAGGTGGCAGTAAGATCGCCGTCGAACCGACTGACGGGGATATCGAGCAACCGGTCAAGACGGAGATGAAGGTGTTGACGGTGCCACCGAATCTGCAAGATCCGTTGGCCGAACAGAATGTCGTTTTGGCGGGATTACACAAGCATACAGAGTACATGAGGCGGTACCTTCAATGGACCCGGTTGTGGTTGAAACCAACGCGACTTTGTCGACGACGATCGTGGTCCGGTGGACTGAGGTGCCAAAGGTACATCAGAATGGTAACTACACCTTCATCGCGACGTTGACTGAGCTGAAAAAGTACGTGCAGTACGACATCCAGGTGTTGGCGTACACGCGCCCTGGTGATGGCGCTCTCAGTACGCCAAAGCCCGTGCGCATTTAGATGTTAGAGGACACACCGGGTCGCACCGTCGAATGTGTCCTTCCCGGATGTGTCCTTCAGCATGGCACGCATCATCTGGGACGTGCCAGATGAACCTAATGGAGCCATACTGGCGTACCGCGTCACGTACCTGTTGAACGGCTCGCAGGCACTTAACTTCACGCAGGAGTTCCCACCATGCGATCGCACATTCCGAGCTACACAGTTGCTCGCTGAGCGTTACTATCTCTTCAGTGTGACGGCTCAGACGCGGCTAGGTTGGGGCAAGACCTCAGTGGCACTGGTGTACACCACCAACAACAGGCAGATCCCACAGGCGCCTTCAGCACCGCAGATCTCACGCTCGCAGGTGCAATCGGAGCAGATTACCTTCAGCTGGACACCAGGACGGGATGGGTTCGCACCGTTACGCTATTATACGGTTCAGTGCCGCGAGAATGAGGGCTCTTGGGCGCTTATCCCGGAGCGTGTGGATCCTGCGGTCACGGCATATACCGCAAGTGGCTTGAAACCGCATACGCACTATCAGTTCCGGATACAGGCTACGAACGATCTGGGGCCTTCTAGCTCTCACAAGGGTGAAATTGACTTATCACACGTACACTTACACATACACACAAGCACACGAGAATGAACTATGTGATAATGATGAAAAATATGGCGTTGCAAAAGTACACGAGCAGCATATAAAGGGATGGCTACATGTGTATAATCAGGACGCGAACGTCGTGTTCGATTGTGTTCTACTGTATCGATTTCATACCTGGTTATGTCACGTAGATTGGTGTTGTAGCTTGCTTTATAAGTAGCTTTGTAGCTAGTGTATAAAATTGCATGATAACTTACTAACAAACATTGCTCTGTGTCCTATATATTACTACATACGTATTTTTTTATTTTCTTCACAGTGAACATCGTTCGAGATCGAGGACTATCTAAAATGGTTTCGTGAGCAACAAGTCATTTCATTTTTGTCCACAAAACGGTAACTACATTTTCTGCATCCTTACATACATTTATGAGCATCGCCGTGTATTCACGAAGTCAGCGTAGTGATGCGGTTCCATTAAATTGTATGACATGGGAAATTTAGCCTCTCACTCACAACCCAACGGCAATGCTAACTTCTTATAACTTTCACATTTTTGTTGAAACATTTATCTGTCGACGTTTCTTACACTTTTCGCCAAATAACACGATTTCCATAAGAGTCATAAATGTAAACTGTTGGTAAAATTTAAAATATTACTGCAAAAAATGTTTCGTTTGAGAATTCATTTAGCTCTTTCCACATTGAGACCTCCGAGACAAAGAGTGTTGAATGTTGACCAAATGACCAGTTGTCATGTAAGATGATATTTGTATAATACCAATGTAATTTACACAACCTTAGGAAAAAATGATGGATTTTTCGATGTACATCGAAGCTATTGTTTCACATAATATTGCACATAATATTGTTTGATACATCGTTCTAGACATATATGCTCAATGTACAGAAATTTAATCGTTTTTTCTGTTGCACTTTTCCAACTTTGCCATCATATATCTGAGAAAAAACTAAAAAGAGAGCCTTATAATTTTTGCTTTTTGTAAGTGCTCTATTTCGTAATTCTCAACCATGTTCAAAAGTATTCCACAATATAAGTTTATCATGGGTCTCTGAGCGAGTTTGTCGAAACTGTCAATTTTATTTTTCATAAGTTTATTATATTCATTTTAAAATTTAAAGATACAAGTTTCCTTTATGAAATCGTTTTCTATTTACTATTTGTTTATAATTAATGGAATCTTTTTATATCATACCACTTGACATCCAGAAAGAGTTTAATCAGAATTAAAAACATAGTTCATGAATGTTTTGTAAAATATGTGGACAACATTGGAAGTCTTTTGCGAGAAAAAGATCAAATTTACCTTTGTTCCTATATTTTCTAGTGATTATCAATGTCCAATTACCGATTTTCGATTTTTCTTAAATCTGGTTCAGATGCTTATTTTATGTTTTGTATGAAAAATCAAAGCTTGAGTCTCACTGGAGGCTGAAAAAGGGGCTCCGTTGTAGCCCTTCGTCGGAACAGTTTGTAATATTCGCTTAAAAATACAAATCACAATCGAATTTGCAAAACTTTTAAGCATATGGTTTGTTTCACTTATTACTAAATGATACAAAAATTTGAACTTCTCCGATGGAAGAAAAAGGGAGGCTACAATACATTCACATCCCTCCCCTTAGAATCAATAACGTTAGTTAAACATAGACATTTTCATTCGCAAATTAACTTTAACTTATACATTCAACTACCCCTCGAGGAGTATTAAAAGGAATGGGAGGCTTCTATATATTTCCTCTTTGCATACTCGCTTCTCATCATTCTCTATGCAATATATGGTTAAGTATAAACAATCTGATAAAGACCATACTGGGACAAAATAATTTTATATTAAATGATTTACTCAGGTATACAAATTTCGTCCGACTAGTTTTAGTGTTTATCATTTATATACAAAATCATCTATATACAAAAATCAACGGAATTACAATTCAACAAGCGGAAAGCAAATGCTTAAAATTACATATGTTGTCCGGTTTAACTAAAATTTGGCCAGTACACTTCAACTCAACCCATACAGTTTCCTGGAAACTAATAAAATTGTTCAAAAATAGAAATAATTCATTTTAGATTTATCAATGAATGATTTTTACATCATGGAGGCCGCAAAGATGCCCGTTTACATTATAAACAGATATTCTCACAAATTCAAAAGTCGTCAAAAGACGGTTCAGTTTCCTCCACCTCTTCTCTCTTCACTCATCGGTTTAAACTAAGACAATAAACTCCACTGAACAACTATTGTGTTATCACTTAAAACGTGTGCTATTTTGCGAACAGGAAAAATATTCTTCAAGCTATAAACCAAAATAAGGTTAGGCATCAACTCCGAAAAACTCCTTTTTCAATCACTATGTTGAGTTGCATTTTGTAGAAAATGCGATTTGAAAATATTCAAAGGACTACTAAAAAGTCCTTCTGAGGCACGAAAAAAAGGAGAGAGCGTGTAGCTTTGAGAACTAAGAAGTCAAATGGCAGAGATTAATGATTACAATCACGGAACAGTGTTTTGAAAGTGAGTAGCATTACAGGTGTAATATAGCACAGGTGTAGCAGAAGAGAAGATTGCTGCAAGGCACCGTAAGCAAATGCAAGATTTTCAAAAGCTAAAGTTAATGCCATGAACTCAATGTTTGAAACAACGCGATATTTTGCTTCACTGTTAAGGTGGCACAATTTCAAGAACACAAATAAAGGATTCGAGAGGTGTTTCCATAGATTCGATAAGGAAAACAATGGGTATAGACAGTAGGTTTTCAGAGCAATAGCAGAAAGGCCAAAGATTGGGTAAAATTATATTGGTGAGAACGAATTGTTCTTACGACAAGAAAGGTTTGTGGGGAAATGGTGGTTGTTAAACAGAGAGGGAAAAGAGGATTTGATATAAATTCCGATCGTTGATATGATATTGTGGTCAGGGAACAGAAGTAGGATGTATGAGATAAAGAAATTTAGAAAAGGTAAGGTATAGCAAATAGTATTAAATGTCTCAAGAACGCGAGAGAATATGAGTGTAGCGATATTGAAAGATCATTGAAACAAATCTAGGAATTAATTGAATCGAATGAATGCAAATGGAAACTGAAGAAAGACTAACAGACACATCAATGTTTGTATTACACAAGTATTCGTCAAATACCCCTGACTGTTCCCCTTAAACAACAATAGCCCGAATTAAATCGAGTTAATCAGCTAGTTTAAATATATGACCATACATGTTCGTTGTGTGAAATATAATACTCCATGTTTTTTTTAATAAGGAAATAGTTCTAGTATTTAATAATGCAAGATGTTCAAAACAACGAACAACATACACAGCACGTACATCACGTATAGAGCATAATAAAAGTTCATTAATTTTGAAAAAGTCTCGACGACAGCAGAATCCATTTACATCAATCAATGAGATCAATAGATCGCACCTCGCTGGTGATTGTTTCCGGCCTCGTGCTTTTTCACTTGCTTATTTGTCTTTTAAATCTCCCTCCTTTGTACGGTCAACACCTTGGGCAAGGATAAACTTAAATTTCATGCAGCGCGATGGAGTTGCTGTCTATCAAATCGGTGACTTGCGATAATGGAAAATCTTTTGCCTCCAAAAGGGGCGCTATAAATACTCTCGCGATGACGTACCTTCATCTTACCGCGCGTGTTCATGTGAAAGGACTAATTGACCAGCTACGACTCTGTCTGGCCCCAAGCAATTACGAAGATGATGATTTGTAATGATAGTAAATTTTCAATAATACGTTGGGCGTAATAGGTGTTGTTAAATTTAAAAAATCACTAAAGATCCATGCCTCTCTCCTCATAAACGGGAAAAAATTCAAATTAAGCGAATTGCGGTGTGTTTAATTTCCGACAAGAGGCCCTTACAATCACGAAAGTTTCACCAACTGTTTCTGGCTATAGCTTTCTGCAATTACTGCTCGACACTCTCTTGGCTCCATTTGCTTTCCGAAAGGCCACAACCAAATGTAGCAATAAATCGATCAGGTGGAAATGAATCTTGAAAAGAATATTGCGTCCGATTTTGATATTGCGGGACAGCTGCTATATGCCTTAATATTGGATTGGATTGTTGACACCTCTAGAAGGTTCTCCGATTGAACTCCTGCTTAACACGTCCTCGATATTCTCAGATGCGTATCTGAGTACTATAAATATTAATAAGACATATACCTGTGGTATCGATCAACAAGACGGGTTATTTGAAAGGAGAAGATAACTCAGAATTCATGCTTGACCATACATTTTTTCATTGCATTTTTAGATCTTATTGGTTTGACAAAATGGTTCCTCGAAATTCATTTTATATACCCTACTCATGCTAGTAATCTAAAATTCTGTTAAAAGTTCATAGATCAAGTAGTATTATGCGTAGCGTTGATTTCAACTCGTCCAGTGTATTAAAATCAGAGCAAAATAATTTAAACAATGCTTCAATCAAAAAGATCAACTCAACTTTTTTCGTTATTGTTGCATTCAAACGGGCGTCATGCACCGCCTTATGTGCATCAATAATCGACAGAATTGTTAGCACTTTCATTTCATCTATTGTCAATTCGCGGTTGAAAGTCGGAGTTTGCTCCATCGTTGGTCACTGCAAATGTAAATCGTCCCTTGCGAGGAAAAGCTTATAAAATAGGGTATGGGGCGGATATGTATTTAAAATTACCTAGGATTATACTAGCTTAAGGCTGTTTGATGCTGCGAATTCACGCTGACTTTTTTTTCTCACACACAGCTTCCTTCAGCATGCAGTCACGTCAAAGCATCACACGTTAATAATGCAATCGGCTAGAAACATACTCATATATAAGGCTAGTTACACGCTCTCGCTAATTTCGTGACAGTGCCTGACTCTACCACAGCTGTAAATGTTGTAACGTTGCTCTTTAATGCACTGTACTCCCCACATATGTGTGAGTTCGTGCTGAAGCTTTCAAATGCAATCGTGTTAAACGATCAAATGCATATCATTTCTATACTATCTGGAAAATCTGTGACGAATCATTTGAGGGCCTTATTTTTTCCTAAAGAGTGCTAGAGATCTTAAATATCAGGGTGTTTTCATAACAGTTAAAGCTAGTGTAAAATGAGGATAAAGAAATTGTGCTAAAGGATGTATTTTTTAATGTTTCCAGCTGTCGTTTATGTTGAAGTGATGTGTGGCGAAAAAGCGGCAAACTCCGCGGCTCGTATATTCTTTCAAAAAAAAAAAATTAACCATTTGTTTGTAGGGCCACAAGATCGAAAACTCGACTTAAATTTCGTTTTAACACATTAAAAGCCGGCGACTGAAAAATGATTTGATAACTTGAGTGCCGCGTCACCCATAAATGGTTGATGGAAACATTTCTAAGGTGGCCAAGTTTAGAGGAAAAGTTTATAACTGTTCGTAAAATAGAACAGTATATTCGCATATTTGTCATATACAATTTTAAACAACAGTTTTATTAATTAAAACATGTGTGGTATTTCACGAAACATTGTCCAAGATGTTAAGCTACTAAGCATTCAGCACACATAACGCTACTCTCGCTTCTTTTTTTACTAGCAGAGCAATCTTCACACGGACGTCGTACATATCGGTTTTTTCCTAAGCCACCAATTTTGGTTACTTTATTTTTTTACATATCACCAGAAAGTTTCAGAGGGATATCATATATTGTTATAGCCTAAGACGGAATGTGATTCTATAATTTCTTGTTTCGTTTTCCAGTGAATTTTATTTGTTTTTATCAAATCTCCTAACCGAGTCAGCCCGAAATAAGGCTATCTGCGGCTGTTGGGAGGAAATGCCTTTCAGCTCACAAAAAATTATCCAAATCTAAATACGGCCAGGCCGTTCTTAAATAAATAACAATAACAATCAAATCTTCTGAATGTAGCGTGGAAATCATGTATATGGTCTTCTGTTTCGGCTTCCATGACTGTACTAAAACATCACATTTTCGTTTATAGCTATATTCACCAGTTTTCAGTCTGAAGTGCCATAAAAACTCGGGAACACCCCTAGTTGCTCTAATTGTACCACAAACTCGTGTACCATTTTCCAGAAGCGATGCAGTGGTGTCTCAAATGTAATTTGTTTTCAAGTAATGACATAATTGTCTGATAAAATTTTATTCCTTCCGCACAGTATATTTCCATGTTGCAAATATATCCGGTTCTAGTTTCCCATAGTATACGGCAAAGTAGACCGTAGTTTATTATTTTTGCCGGATTGTGTATTTTTATAAATAGTTTTCCACGCCATGGAATAATGGCTTCATCGAGCAAAAGTTCTTTCCTAGGCGTATATACTGATTTCAATTTATCTAATAAATAGCTCAGAATGGGATGAGTCTTTTGGAGGTTGTTAGATCCGGTTATTTTGTGATTGTTTGAAAAATGACACGTGCTCCACATCTGGGGAAATCTATTACGCGGCATTACAGTATTGAACGATGGTGTTCTCGTTTAAAATTCGGAGCTCCGGTATTCACCTTTTACATCTTTCTTTACCTGGTCCATCATTGTAATAACGCTAAGAAATTTTTTCATCACGGCTAGACTAATTCCTTGTCCTTATTATGCTGGTAAGAGATGTTAGATTCATTGCCTATCTGTGCACATTTCACTATGAGACTATGCCTATCTGTGGACATTTCACTATCGCTGGAATCATCGGACACACTTGAGTACTGTAGTGGAATAGCTCTTGATCTTTTTCTTGGAGCGACATCACTAACGCTGTCCTCAAGTTATACAACAGAATCAACTGAATTTATCGTATAATCCGATAGGGAGTCTGCAATATGCTCATTCTTAATTTTACTCACATTATATGAGTAATCTCATACAAAAATATGAGTAATGATACAAAAAATACAATTTCCACAAGAATATTAAGCGTACGATATGGTAATTTCGAAATTCACTCTTCGAAAGTGATTGTTGCAGAAATTATTACGTCAATCATGCGAAATGCTCAGAATGCTGCGATTTCGCTGGCATTCAAGTGATAGATCTATAAGCCCGTGTTGTCGCGAGCTGGCTCTCAAGTGACAGTTTCATAATCCCGCGTTTTCATGGGGTCGGTTGTCAATGTGTTAAGCACTCGCTATAGTGATCTCGACCCGTGAAGATCGAGAATTTTATCCATTTGATACACGCTTCGAGGTCAACCCCGATACACAGTGTTCGAAAAAACGCAGCAATGGAAAAATCTACGATATCCAAACGTGACTCGGAAGCATGTCTGAAGCAACAGACTGGAAAAAACACGATGGAGCTCCGTAGCGCGGCCAAAACCTGCATGCCGAACGAAGTGTCGAGCGCGCAAAAACGTATCGAGCGTCGTTCCGAGAGCGCGCTAGACATGGTAAGGAAGTACGAGCAACGAAAAATGCAGCGTGGTGGAGACCAATCCAGCGGTTAATATCAGGCGCTCATTAAAATATCCAAAGCTAAGCGGCGAGAATCTCTTGATGCACGTAAGACGTGGAATGTTTGGAAGGAAATGAGATCAAGAAAAGAAGTGTTATATTGAATAAACCATGACAAATGGGACTGCAATGCCTAATTATAAAAAAAAAACAATGTGTTTGTTTGTATTGTCAACAATGTGTTAATCTAACATTTTATTATAAATCCCATTCGTGGCAAACTCACATAATGCTATTTATTTCAAAAACAAATCCAACGCAACAATTCGAGAAATTACTTCGCTCTTTATTTTCTCAAACTGCTACTTGATAGCTTGCCATTATGCGTAGAGATTGAGACGCACGCATCATACAATTGAGACGCACGCAGGATCGCCTTGAGCTTGATCCATCACACGAACAAACACAACGGATGGTATCGCCCATACATCTTGAACACGGCTCCATATCATCTTGTCCAAGATAAAAGAAATCATGGTTCGCCAACACCCGGTAATCGATGGTGTCGACTGGCTTTCTATCAAACGTTTTGAATCATTTTTCTTGAGTAGTAAAGTGCTTCAAATTGCACCGGTGTGAAGGCTGAGAACAGACATACCAAGAAAGGTGAGCTTCGGAGGTGGTTTTGAAAGTTTCCTCTTGCGAGTGTCTGAGATGAAGATGCACCGACGCATAAGAGAAAAGCAAAGATTTTTGCAATGTGTCACTCTGAGTTCAGTACTTATTCATTTCTGAAGTATTGTGTTCCATTGTGTTTGTTAATTAGTTCGAACAATGCATTGCTTGTATGGTAAATAAGTTATGATTACTGCATAATATAAATATTCTGTTGGGCTGATGCAATTGCATAATTGCAGTTTCGTCCATTTAATTCGCGATTAAATTACTTTTTCAATTGTAACGTTTCAAAATTGTTGAAAACGATCTAATGACTTGATGATAATGAATGATTGCATATATGTATGCAATATTTTTTCAATTTATTTATTTATGCCATATTACTTTTCAACATTTTGTTCTCAACTTAAATGTACATTCATTCAGTTACTAATTCAAAGTTAAATATTATATTAGTAATAGTATAAAATTTTTTATTGCATTCGATCAGAAAAATTTAGCTCTTATTTAGGGAGAACGACTGCTTGGTGCAGATAAAAAATAATTTTGTTTTTTTCTACGGTTTGGACAACACGTTCTGGCTGAACCTCTCAATATATTTATATAAAATTCTTTATTTTTATGATTCGAGGCAAGATCGTGTTCGATCGTGGCTGCTCTTAGGATTTCCGTTCGCGATAGCTCTAACATGGGTTGGAGTGCGTACGTTGCTGATGTGACAGTCTCATCGTCTTCCGGGCGTTGCGTTGGGGTACAAACGATCATGATCTGACTCATCGTCATCCGTTTCCGTCCGTCGCGACTCTCTTGAATCCGATATTTCTGAGGGCGAATCCGATCTGGAACTGTCTGAAGTACTTTGTGCCGGACTCAATGTAGCTAACTTGTCGATCTCGATGTTGCTATGTAATGAATTAAGCTTCTGTCAATATTGCAATCTTAAAAACTTCCATGGTCCATCATCAAATTTACAACGTTGTACTCGAAATTGATCGGATTATTAAACGGAGGCTGTTTGTCAATCAAAGCATATGTCAACATTCATTCCCTCTCTTACATACGGCTTGTAAAAGTTATACATAAAGGCTTTCGGCCTGCATAATGCAACATAATAGAAAGGTCGTAGTATGGAATCTGCTGTTTGGAAAACGAACCCTCTTTGTGTTTGCAGCTTTCAGACTTCATCAAACATCTCGTTGCCATTAACAACAGCAATAGGGTTGGTTTCCTTTTCTTTTATAAACGGCTCTCCATAGCATATTCAAGACATCTCGCTCTTGCGTTCCTCTCATAATAGCTGAACTAAACATCGCCTTAATTAAGCTTCAGCTCTCGATTTACTATGCATGTGCAGTCAACATACATTGCTCTACCTTTGGGCGCGCTCCGAATCCACCAACGCAGATAACAACCATCAACAGTTAAGGAGCAACAAACAAGAAGCACAAAATCAGTTATCTACATAATTAAAATGTTTAATGGTGTCTGCTTTCATAAACCTGTTTTGATCTGTTTGTCGATGATACTGTTCCTTTTCTTTCAAACTCATAAGTATTCAATTTTGATTGATTCTATACTAATCTAGTCTAAACATAAACGTGTGGCTATAAGCAAATATTTTGTAAGTTAAGATAACGAGTTAGCACACATCGAGATCGTCAAATAAAAAAACATCAAAATCGTCACAATGTATTTTAAAGCAGATAGTTCCAGATCAGATTAACCCTCAGAAATATCGGATTCGAGAGAGTTGCGACGGACGTAAACGGAAAACGATGAGAACGTTGGAAACGGAAACGGAAACGATGAATCACGCCATGATCGTATGCACTCCAACGCATCGCCCGGAAGACGATGAGACTGTCACATCAGCAACGTACGCACCCCAAACCATCTTAGAGCTATTGCGAACGGAAATTCTAAGAGCAGCCACGATCGAACACGATCGATCCTTGAACCATATCCAGATAAAATTCCGTGTAAACGAAGAACAGGGGTTCACCATGTTGAGTTCCATTGTAAGGTTCAGCTAGGACACACGTATTGTCCAAGCAGAAGAAAATAAATTAAACTGTTCTTTTACTGCATCAAGCAGTCGTTCTCCATAACTCATTATTTGAAATTTAAAATAGCTACAAGAATCACAGCGGAACAAGTCGTTGAAATAATGTACAGAAATATCATGCTCGGTCAGAAAATACAAATACAGTACGACTCAGTTCTGCAGTAATTTTGTTTCAAGCCACTATACCGACCAAACATTAGACGACTATCTGTGGCACAACAGCGCTATGAATGAGCTCCATTGTCTTATCCTTGGACTTGTTGTATGGAACGACGGTCTCTCGCACACCAGCGCTTCAGCACCCTTCAGCGCAAAAAGTCGTACCAGAGGTTGCCTTAGCTTGG
>NC_071293.1:12772568-12787568 GCF_943737925.1 Anopheles nili
GTCGTAAAGGTTATTTTCTTTCGCAGCTCATACTCCATCATGCAAAAGAATAATTACCGCCTAGCTTACTCTGAAAAAAAAATTTATTTTATTTCTTTTTTTTTATTGTTGGCTACGATTATTTTCGTAGCAGTGGCGATGAGCCCAGATTGCCTAGAGTCAGAAAGAACGCAAAGCTTTAGATACGATTTCCAGAGGAAATGGAGACAAAAGATACTTACCACTTGCCGACTATGCCGATAGAAAATGTAAACAGCGTCGCACTGACGCTCCTCTTGCAAATTGCGGCAGTCTAGGCATTTATGATGGAGGTATCTTGCACAATATCTACATTTTTTCTGTAAATTGACTACACGAAAAGAAATTAATGTCACAAAACGTTCACTATGAGCTTCACTGTAACGAGAAGCGGTTTTTAATGATACTTACTTGGGCAATAATATTTTTTAGGTCTGCGATACATACTACTGAAAGTTCCTTTCTTGACGACGATTTGTTAATGAATGATTTGCGTTGCTTACGTTCATTACTTGTGGATTGTCATATTGCTCTTTCGTTTTTTTCTATTTCAGTCTTGCGATGACGTTTTGTGATAATTGGAAATGTCACATGGTGGGTTAGATAAACATTTTTCACTATCGAAAAATCAAACGCGAAAATAAAATTAACCCATTTTGCTCGCAAAATTTAAGCACATATCTGTGATTTTTTATTAACTATTTTTTTTACTATTTTATCTATATACATTATTTTTATTTACTTAAGACAAGATTATTAACTGCTTCTCATACAGCTGTATGTTGAGAAATACTAGGCAAACTAAGCAACCTCATGAAAAACCTATGATACAATTTTTGTATATTTTCAGATCACATTGCATGCTAAAAGTTGTGTTTCGTTACTTTGCGTACCATTTCATCCCAGGTGAAAATCAGTTGTGTTAACTGGAGCTGGTAATTTCGTATAAAGTTATTCATTTCGTTCTTGTTCGTCGTTGCGAATACGGTGGTAGGTAAGTTTCCCTACCTCGAACTTGTACATCGTGATTTATCGATATTTGTTTTATTCACAGATTTCGGACATCAACATAAGTGACATGAGTGATAGCGAAAACGATGCTAACCAACAGCAATTGTTAGAATTTGCACGGCTCGATGCTCGTATAACAATAAATAACGCTATGATCTACATAATCTCTGCATTGGAACCGAGGAAGAGAACAAAATATCTGCACAAACTTTGTACTCTGCACTGTTTTGTGCGCGGCTTATTTACACTGGAAGAAATAGCAGACCTGGAGGCAAAAGCTCATCGAATTGTAATAAAAGCGGTTAGGGAGCGTACACTATACGAAAGGATGAGGACTAGAAGACGCCTTCATCGATCGGGAAACATTTATCCTGCGATAGCTTCGGATTCGGATACCGAATAAAACGATCAAATTAGAAATAGATTCACTACAGGCTAGGTAACATGATGTCTATGGGGTTAGAAGAAAACGCGAATGGATAATTCTTTAATTCTTTATATTCACTAGAGCGATGTTATATGGTTGTTTTGCATCTTTCCATCTCCTGCGTTTGCAAGATCACGTTAATGGACGTAGCAGGAATGGAGTAATCGATGTTTGAATCAGGAACACACCAGCGGATAAAATAATAATCAAAATTGCCGACCAATAGAAAACGTTGGTCACTTATCTTCAATAAACGTACTGCTGCTGTATGTTCTCATTGCTTGCTCAGCTGCTGACTTCTCATTGGTGGAGAGGCGTGTAACCCTTTCGGACTTGATCAACGAGTTTGTTACTTCATACATGTGTGAAGTGTTTTACGTCATATTTTAGGTATGCAGAAGCGGGAGAAATGCAAAATTCCGTAAAGCCTCAAACAGTAGCAGCATTATTTCGCCTGTGGAATACTCATAAGAACTCTATCCGTATGTTTTGCTGATAAATTTCATCGAACTTCTCAAAATGAACAGCAAATAAGCATAAGCTAAGGTTATTTCCATGCATGAGATAAGATGCTCTCCATCGTATCTCTTTCTCTGTCTCTCTTATTCTTGAATTGTATAATAAAGTATTTTTCAATTGAGTTCTGTTGAGTGCTCTTGATTTTAGCCCATGAGGGATAGTAGAATCTCTACCGATGAGAAGTCATCAGTTGAATTGAGTTGAGTAATCATAATCACCGAGCGGAACGAGCACGAGTGGATCGAAAAAATATAAGAAAGCTAACTCGGATCTTATTGAATTTCGACGAGGCAAAGGAAAGCAAGATAAACTGCGAATTTTTGGAGTAATGTAAAAAGAATCTAAGGCCCAGCATCATTGTCTGTTGCTTATATAATCAATTGCATGACGACACATGCGCATTTTGTTTCACGTCAGTTGGATGATACCGGCGGAGTTGAGAGCTCATACTCTATGAGCCAGAGTATATTAATAATTGAACAGAGAGGTTGACTCTGTGATTTGCGAGCGGTTGAGACTATTATGCAACAAACTTTTTCGCGTTTTAGGGTTGAAGATTGGAATATTGCTTTGTTTCTTGGTTAAACGCCGTTTGCTGCGAAGGAAATGTAAACCGATTTTTTAATTGAGATACTACTTTTAGTATATTTCATTATATTTCAAGCTCAAGTACAGTGTTCAATGCTTTTCAAGCATAATTATATCAACTGAGGTTTAATAATATTTGAACATAGATATTTGTATTATAACAAGCATATTTGAATCAACTTTGGCTTAATCATAGTTGAAAACAAATAATAAATGATTTTATTGGTATTGAAACAAGCATTTTTTGTAACAAGTGGGCCTTCCTCATATTTGAAAACAATGACATAATTTATATAATAGAGAAGGTCAATATTTTTGTCAATCAGTAATACATGGGAAATATATGTTATACAATAAAAATATTGTTACTCCCCGAAGCGATTGGGAGAACTGTTAAGATCGTTGAGCTCTGGAAAAAAGGCAGGCTGGAAATCGAGAGCGAGTATAAAAACAATCAAACTGCCTTGCGAGAGTGCGAGCGGAAAGATGTGTAAGAAAACAACCCAAACTAAACTCACTGAAAAGCATATGACCTCAGATAGTCGAGCTTACAAAGAATTGGTTATCTTTTGAATATGTTAATAGTGACTCGTAGGGGTATTTAAATATAGAAGGATATACTCTGTTTCGCAAAAAGAAGAAAAAGAAGAAGAAGATGAAGAAGAATAAGAGGAAGAAAGATCCGGGAAAGACAGAAGGAAGAGGATACTACTTCACAAAAATATAGACTTAAAGTTTAGCGAGGTTCACCGTCCGATCTGAGCAACGTCGTGAAGCAGCCATAGGAAGGTACAAGATCGCAGCTGTTCGTGAGTTGTTGTGTGCTGATGCTGATCTGATCCTTTATGTTCTTTTGCAGCATTATCTGGCCCACCTCCAGCAAAACCACCGCTCGACGAGCACCAAAATGGCCAGATTCTTGTTGCCGGTTGTTCGGATACAATGCGAGTCCCTGGAATTATCGTAATATCACTCCCTGATTCAGGAGCTGATCACGTGGAAGGACTACGTGATCCAGATCGTGGTTTACAACAACATGGGCGGTGGAGCATCCACAGGCAGTGGTCTCAGTGTTAGTGGTACTGCAGGTGGTGTTGGAGGAACATCTCCTGGAGGTGGCAGTAAGATCGCCGTCGAACCGACTGACGGGGATATCGAGCAACCGGTCAAGACGGAGATGAAGGTGTTGACGGTGCCACCGAATCTGCAAGATCCGTTGGCCGAACAGAATGTCGTTTTGGCGGGATTACACAAGCATACAGAGTACATGAGGCGGTACCTTCAATGGACCCGGTTGTGGTTGAAACCAACGCGACTTTGTCGACGACGATCGTGGTCCGGTGGACTGAGGTGCCAAAGGTACATCAGAATGGTAACTACACCTTCATCGCGACGTTGACTGAGCTGAAAAAGTACGTGCAGTACGACATCCAGGTGTTGGCGTACACGCGCCCTGGTGATGGCGCTCTCAGTACGCCAAAGCCCGTGCGCATTTAGATGTTAGAGGACACACCGGGTCGCACCGTCGAATGTGTCCTTCCCGGATGTGTCCTTCAGCATGGCACGCATCATCTGGGACGTGCCAGATGAACCTAATGGAGCCATACTGGCGTACCGCGTCACGTACCTGTTGAACGGCTCGCAGGCACTTAACTTCACGCAGGAGTTCCCACCATGCGATCGCACATTCCGAGCTACACAGTTGCTCGCTGAGCGTTACTATCTCTTCAGTGTGACGGCTCAGACGCGGCTAGGTTGGGGCAAGACCGCAGTGGCACTGGTGTACACCACCAACAACAGGCAGATCCCACAGGCGCCTTCAGCACCGCAGATCTCACGCTCGCAGGTGCAATCGGAGCAGATTACCTTCAGCTGGACACCAGGACGGGATGGGTTCGCACCGTTACGCTATTATACGGTTCAGTGCCGCGAGAATGAGGGCTCTTGGGCGCTTATCCCGGAGCGTGTGGATCCTGCGGTCACGGCATATACCGCAAGTGGCTTGAAACCGCATACGCACTATCAGTTCCGGATACAGGCTACGAACGATCTGGGGCCTTCTAGCTCTCACAAGGGTGAAATTGACTTATCACACGTACACTTACACATACACACAAGCACACGAGAATGAACTATGTGATAATGATGAAAAATATGGCGTTGCAAAAGTACACGAGCAGCATATAAAGGGATGGCTACATGTGTATAATCAGGACGCGAACGTCGTGTTCGATTGTGTTCTACTGTATCGATTTCATACCTGGTTATGTCACGTAGATTGGTGTTGTAGCTTGCTTTATAAGTAGCTTTGTAGCTAGTGTATAAAATTGCATGATAACTTACTAACAAACATTGCTCTGTGTCCTATATATTACTACATACGTATTTTTTTATTTTCTTCACAGTGAACATCGTTCGAGATCGAGGACTATCTAAAATGGTTTCGTGAGCAACAAGTCATTTCATTTTTGTCCACAAAACGGTAACTACATTTTCTGCATCCTTACATACATTTATGAGCATCGCCGTGTATTCACGAAGTCAGCGTAGTGATGCGGTTCCATTAAATTGTATGACATGGGAAATTTAGCCTCTCACTCACAACCCAACGGCAATGCTAACTTCTTATAACTTTCACATTTTTGTTGAAACATTTATCTGTCGACGTTTCTTACACTTTTCGCCAAATAACACGATTTCCATAAGAGTCATAAATGTAAACTGTTGGTAAAATTTAAAATATTACTGCAAAAAATGTTTCGTTTGAGAATTCATTTAGCTCTTTCCACATTGAGACCTCCGAGACAAAGAGTGTTGAATGTTGACCAAATGACCAGTTGTCATGTAAGATGCTATTTGTATAATACCAATGTAGTTTACACAACCTCAGGAAAAAATGATGGATTTTTCGATGTACATCGAAGCTATTGTTTCACATAATATTGCACATAATATTGTTTAAAACATCGCTCTAGACATAAATGCTCAATGTACAGAAATTTAATCGTTTTTTCTGTTGCACTTTTCCAACTTTGCCATCATATATCTGAGAAAAAACTAAAAAGAGAGCCTTATAATTTTTGCTTTTTGTAAGTGCTCTATTTCGTAATTCTCAACCATGTTCAAAAGTATTCCACAATATAAGTTTATCATGGGTCTCTGAACGAGTTTGTAGAAACTGTCAATTTTATTTTTCATAAGTTTATTATATTCATTTTAAAATTTGACGATACAAGTTTCCTTTATGAAATCGTTTACTATTTACTATTTGTTTATAATTAATGGAATCTTTTTATATCATACCACTTGACATCCAGAAAGAGTTTAATCAGAATTAAAAACATAGTTCATGAATGTTTTGTAAAATATGTGGACAACATTGGAAGTCTTTTGCGAGAAAAAGATCAAATTTACCTTTGTTCCTATATTTTCTAGTGATTATCAATGTCCAATTACCGATTTTCGATTTTTCTTAAATCTGGTTCAGATGCTTATTTTATGTTTTGTATGAAAAATCAAAGCTTGAGTCTCACTGGAGGCTGAAAAAGGGGCTCCATTGTAGCCCTTCGTCGGAACAGTTTGTAATATTCGCTTAAAAATACAAATCACAATCGAATTTGCAAAACTTTTAAGCATATGGTTTGTTTCACTTATTACTAAATGATACAAAAATTTGAACTTCTCCGATGGAAGAAAAAGGGAGGCTACAATACATTCACATTCCTCCCCTTAGAATCAATAACGTTAGTTAAACATAGACATTTTCATTCGCAAATTAACTTTAACTTATACATTCAACTACCCCTCGAGGAGTATTAAAAGGAATGGGAGGCTCCTATATATTTCCTCTTTGCATACTCGCTTCGCATCATTCTCTATGCAATATATGGTTAAGTATAAACCATCTGGTAAAGACCAAACTGGGACAAAATAATTTTATATTGAAATATTTACTCAGTTATACAAATTTCGTCCGACTAGTTTTAGTGTTTATCATTTATATACAAAATCATCTATATACAAAAATCAACGGAATTACAATTCAACAAGCGGAAAGCAAATGCTTAAAATTACATATGTTGTCCGGTTTAACTAAAATTTGGCCAGTACACTTCAACTCAACCCATACAGTTTCCTGAAAACTAATAAAATTGTTCAAAAATAGAAATAATTCATTTTAGATTTATCAATGAATGATTTTTACATCATGGAGGGCATAAAGATGCCCGTTTGCATAATAAACAGATATTCTCACAAATTCAAAAGTCGTCAAAAGACGGTTCAGTTTCCTCCACCTCTTCTCTCTTCACTCATCGGTTTAAACTAAGACACTAAACTACACTAAACAACTATTGTGTTATCACTTAAAACGTGTGCTATTTTGCGAACAGGAAAAATATTATTCAAGCTATAAACCAAAATAAGGTTAGGCATCAACTCCGAAAAACTCCTTTTTCAATCACTATGTTGAGTTGCATTTTGTAGAAAATGCGATTTGAAAATATACAAAGGACTACTAAAAAGTCCTTCTAAGGCACGAAAAAAAGGAGAGAGCGTGTAGCTTTGAGAGCTAAGAAGTCAAATGGCAGAGATTAATGATTACAATCACGGAACAGTGTTTTGAAAGTGAGTAGCATTACAGGTGTAATATAGCACAGGTGTAGCAGAAGAGAAGATTGCTGCAAGGCACCGTAAGCAAATGCAAGATTTTCAATAGCTAAAGTTAATGCCATGAACTCAATGTTTGAAACAACGCGATATTTTGCTTCACTGTTAAGGTGGCACAATTTCAAGAACACAAATAAAGGATTCGAGAGGTGTTTCCATAGATTCGATAAGGAAAACAATGGGTATAGACAGTAGGTTTTCAGAGCAATAGCAGAAAGGCCAAAGATTGGGTAAAATTATATTGGTGAGAACGAATTGTTCTTACGACAAGAAAGGTTTGTGGGGAAATGGTGGTTGTTAAACAGAGAGGGAAAAGAGGATTTGATATAAATTCCGATCGTTGATATGATATTGTGGTCAGGGAACAGAAGTAGGATGTATGAGATAAAGAAATTTAGAAAAGGTAAGGTATAGCAAATAGTATTAAATGTCTCAAGAACGCGAGAGAATATGAGTGTAGCGATATTGAAAGATCATTGAAACAAATCTAGGAATTAATTGAATCGAATGAATGCAAATGGAAATTGAAGAAAGACTAACAGACACATCAATGTTTGTATTACACAAGTATTCGTCAAATACCCCTGGCTGTTCCCCTTAAACAACAATAGCCCGAATTAAATCGAGTTAATCAGCTAGTTTAAATATATGACCAAACATGTTCGTTGTGTGAAAAACAATACTCCATGTTTTTTTTAATAAGGAAATAGTTCTAGTATTTAATAATGCAAGATGTTCAAAACAACGAACAACATACACAGCACGTACATCACGTATAGAGCATAATAAAAGTTCATTAATTTTGAAAAAGTCTCGACGACAGCAGAATCCCTTTACATCAATCAATAAGATCAATAGATCGCACCTCGCTGGTGATTGTTTCCGTCCTCGTGCTTTTTCACTTGCTTATTTGTCGCTTAAATCTCCCTCCTTTGTACGGTCAACACCTTGGGCAAGGAGAAACTTAAATTTCATGCAGCGCGATGGAGTTGCTGTCTATCAAATCGGTGACTTGCGATAATGGAAAATCTTTTGCCTCCAAAAGGGGCGCTATAAATACTCTCGCGATGACGTACCTTCATCTTTCCGCGCGTGTTCATGTGAAAGGACTAATTGACCAGCTATGACTCTGTCTGGCCCCAAGCAATTACCAAGATGATGATTTGTAATGATAGTAAATTTTCAATAATACGTTGGGCGTAATAGGTGTTGTTAAATTTGTAAAATCACTAAAGATCCATGCCTCTCTCTTAATAAACGGGAAAAAATTCAAATTAAGCGAATAGCGGTGTGTTTAATTTCCGACAAGAGGCCCTTGCAATCACGAAAGTTTCACCAACTGTTTCTGGCTATAGATTTTTGCAATTACTGCTAGACACTATCTTGGCTCCATTTGCTTTCCGAAAGGCCACAACCAAATGTAGCAATAAATCGATCAGGTGGAAATGAATCTTGAAAAGAATATTGCGTCCGATTTTGATATTGCGGGACAGATGCTATATGCCTTAATATTGGATTGGATTGTTGACTCCTCTAGAAAGTTCTACGATTGAACTCCTTCTTAACACGTCCTCGATATTCTCAGATGCGTATCTGAGTACTATAAATATTAATAAGACATATACCTGTGGTATCGATCAACAAGATGGGCTATTTGAAAGGAGAAGATAACTCAGAATTCATGCTTGACCATACATTTTTTCATTGCATTTTTAGATCTTATTGATTTGAAAAAATGGTACCTCAAAATTCATTTTATCTTTTATTTATCTTAGTAATTCATAGATCAAGTAGTATTTTTCGTAGCGTTGATTTCAACTCGTCCAGCGTATTAAAATCAGAGCAAAATAATTTAAACAATGCTTCAATCAAAAAGATCAACTCAACTTTTTTCGTTATAGTTGCATTCAAACGGGCGTTCATGCACCGCATCATGTGCATCAATAATCGACAGAATTGTTAGCACTTTCATTTCATCTATTGTCAATTCGCGGTTGATAGGTGGAGTTTGCTCCATCGTTGGTCACTGCAAATGTAAATCGTCCCGTGCGAGGAAAAGCTTATAAAATAGGGTATGGGGCAGATATGTATTTAAAATTACCTAAGATTATACTAGCTTAGGGCTCTTTGATGCTGCGAATTCACGCTGACTTTTTTTCTCACACACAGCTTCCTTCAGCATGCAGTCACGTCAAAGCATCACACGTTAATAATGCAATCGGCTAGAAACATACTCATATATAAGGCTAGTTACACGCTCTCGCTAATTTCGTGACAGTGCCTGACTCTACCACAGCTGTAAATGTTGTAACGTTGCTCCGTAATGCACTGTACTCCCCACGTATATGTGAGTTCGTGCTGAAGCTTTCAAATGCAATCGTGTTAAACGATCAAATGCATATCATTTCTATACTATCTGGAAAATCTGTGACGAATCATTTGAGGGCCTTATTTTTTCCTAAAGAGTGCTAGAGATCTTAAATATCAGGGTGTTTTCATAACAGTTAAAGCTAGTGTAAAATGAGGATAAAGAAATTGTGCTAAAGGATGTATTTTTTAATGTTTCCAGCTGTCGTTTATGTTGAAGTGATGTGTGGCGAAAAAGCGGCAAACTCCGCGGCTCGTATATTCTTTCAAAAAAAAAAATTAACCATTTGTTTGTTAGGCCACAAGATCGAAAACTCGACGAAAATTTCGTTTTAACACATTAAAAGCCGGCGACTGAAAAATGATTTGATAACTTGAGTGCCGCGTCACCCATAAATGGTTGATGGAAACATTTCTAAGGTGGCCAAGTTTAGAGGAAAAGTTTATAACTGTTCGTAAAATAGAACAGTATATTCGCATATTTGTCATATACAATTTTAAACAACAGTTTTAATAATTAAAACATGTGTGGTATTTCACGAAACATTGTCCAAGATGTTAAGGTACTAAGCATGCAGCACACAAAAAGCTACTCTCGCTTCTTTGTTTACTAGCAGAGCAATCTTTCACGGACGTCGTACATATCGGTTTTTTCCTAAGCCACCAGTTTTGGTTACTTTATTTTTTTACATATCACCAGAAAGTTTCAGAGGGATATCATATATTGTTATAGTCTAAGACGGAATGTGATTCTATAATTTCTTGTTTCGTTTTCCAGTGAATTTTATTTGTTTTTATCAAATCTCCTAACCGAGTCAGCCCGAAATAAGGCTATCTGCGGCTGTTGGGAGGAAATGCCTTTCAGCTCACAAAAAATTATCCAAATCTAAATACGGCCAGGCCGTTCTTAAATAAATAACAATAACAATCAAATCTTCTGAATGTAGCGTGGAAATCATGTATATGGTCTTCTGTTTCGGCTTCCATGACTGTACTAAAACATCACATTTTCGTTTATAGCTATATTCACCAGTTTTCAGTCTGAAGTGCCATAAAAACTCGGGAACACCCCTAGTTGCTCTAATTGTACCACAAACTCGTGTACCATTTTCCAGAAGCGATGCAGTGGTGTCTCAAATGTAATTTGTTTTCAAGTAATGACATAATTGTCTGATAAAATTTTATTTCTTCCGCACAGTATATTTCCATGTTGCAAATATATCCGGTTCTAGTTTCTCATAGTATACGGCAAAGTAGACCGTAGTTTATTATTTTTGCCGGATTGTGTATTTTTATAAATAGTTTTCCACGCCATGGAATAATGGCTTCATCGAGCGAAAGTTCTTTCCTAGGCGTATATACTGATTTCAATTTATCTAATAAATAGCTCAGAATGGGATGAGTCTTTTGGAGGTTGTTAGATCCGGTTATTTTGTGATTGTTTGAAAAATGACACGTGCTCCACATCTGGGGAAATCTATTACGCGGCATTACAGTATTGAACGATGGTGTTCTCGTTTAAAATTCGGAGCTCCGGTATTCACCTTTTACATCTTTCTTTACCTGGTCCATCATTGTAATAACGCTAAGAAATTTTTTCATCACGGCTAGACTAATTCCTTGTCCTTATTATGCTGGTAAGAGATGTTAGATTCATTGCCTATCTGTGCACATTTCACTATGAGACTATGCCTATCTGTGGACATTTCACTATCGCTGGAATCATCGGACACACTTGAGTACTGTAGTGGAATAGCTCTTGATCTTTTTCTTGGAGCGACATCACTAACGCTGTCCTCAAGTTATACAACAGAATCAACTGAATTTATCGTATAATCCGATAGGGAGTCTGCAATATGCTCATTCTTAATTTTACTCACATTATATGAGTAATCTCATACAAAAATATGAGTAATGATACAAAAAATACAATTTCCACAAGAATATTAAGCGTACGATATGGTAATTTCGAAATTCACTCTTCGAAAGTGATTGTTGCAGAAATTATTACGTCAATCATGCGAAATGCTCAGAATGCTGCGATTTCGCTGGCATTCAAGTGATAGATCTATAAGCCCGTGTTGTCGCGAGCTGGCTCTCAAGTGACAGTTTCATAATCCCGCGTTTTCATGGGGTCGGTTGTCAATGTGTTAAGCACTCGCTATAGTGATCTCGACCCGTGAAGATCGAGAATTTTATCCATTTGATACACGCTTCGAGGTCAACCCCGATACACAGTGTTCGAAAAAACGCAGCAATGGAAAAATCTACGATATCCAAACGTGACTCGGAAGCATGTCTGAAGCAACAGACTGGAAAAAACACGATGGAGCTCCGTAGCGCGGCCAAAACCTGCATGCCGAACGAAGTGTCGAGCGCGCAAAAACGTATCGAGCGTCGTTCCAAGAGCGCGCTAGACATGGTAAGGAAGTACGAGCAACGAAAAATGCAGCGTGGTGGACACCAATCCAGCGGTTAATATCAAGTGTCCATTAAAAAATATCCAAAGCTAAGCGGCGAGAATCTCTTGATGCACGTAAGACGTGGAATGTTTGGAAGGAAATGAGATCAAGAAAAGAAGTGTTATATTGAATAAACCATGACAAATGGGACTGCATTGCCTAATTAGAAAAAAAAACAATGTGTTTGTTTGTATTGTCAACAATGTGTTAATCTAACATTTTATTATAAATCCCATTCGTGGCAAACTCACATAATGCTATTTATTTCAAAAACAAACCCAACGCAACAATTCGAGAAACTACTTCGCTCTTTATTTTCTCAAACTGCTACTTGATAGCTTGCCATTATGCGTAGAGATTGAGACGCACGCATCATACTATTGAGACGCACGCAGGATCGCCTTGAGCTTGATCCATCACACGAACAAACACAACGGATGGTATCGCCCATACATCTTGAACACGGCTCCATATCATCTTGACCAAGATAAAAGAAATCATGGTTCGCCAACACCCGGTAATCGATGCTGTCGACTGGCTTTCTATCAAACGTTTTGAATCATTTTTCTTGAGTAGTAAAGTGCTTCAAATTGCACCGGTGTGAAGGCTGATAACAGACATACCAAGAAAGGTGAGCTTCGGAGGTGGTTTTGAAAGTTTCCTCTTGCGAGTTTCTGAGATGAAGATGCACCGACGCATAAGAGAAAAGCAAAGATTTTTGCAATGTGTCACTCTGAGTTCAGTACTTATTCATTTCTGAAGTATTGTGTTCCATTGTGTTTGTTAATTAGTTCGAACAATGCATTGCTTGTATGGTAAATAAATTTTGCTTGCTGCATAATATATATATATATCCTGTTGGGCTGATGCAATTGCATAATTGCAGTTTCGTCCATTTAATTCGCGAATAAATTACTTTTTCAATTGTAACGTTTCAAAATTGTTGAAAACGATCTAATGACTTGATGATAATGAATGATTGCATATATGTATGCAATATTTCTTCAATTTATTTATTTATGCCATATTACTTTTCAACATTTTGTTCTCAACTTAAATGTACATTCATTCAGTTACTAATTCAAAGTTAAATATTATATTAGTAATAGTATAAAATTTTATATTGCATTCGATCAGAAAAATTTAGCTCTTATTTAGGGAGAACGACTGCTCGGTGCAGATAAAAAATAATTTTTTTTTCTACGGTTTGGACAACACGTCCTGGCTGAACCTCTCAATATATTTATATAAAATTCTATATTTTTATGATTCGAGGCAAGATCGTGTTCGATCGTGGCTGCTCTTAGGATTTCCGTTCGCGACAGCTCTAACATGGGTTGGAGTGCGTACGTTGCTGATGTGACAGTCTCATCGTCTTCCGGGCGTTGCGTTGGGGTACAAACGATCATGATCTGACTCATCGTCATCCGTTTCCGTCCGTCGCGACTCTCTTGAATTCGATATTTCTGAGGGCGAATCCGATCTGGAACTGTCTGAAGTACTTTGTGCCGGACTCAATGTAGCTAACTTGTCGATCTCGATGTTGCTATGTAATGAATTAAGCTTCTGTCAATATTGCAATCTTAAAAACTTCCATGGTCCATCATCAAATTTACAACGTTGTACTCGAAATTGATCGGATTATTAAACGGAGGCTGTTTGTCAATCAAAGCATATGTCAACATTCATTCCCTCTCTTACATACGGCTTGTAAAAGTTATACATAAAGGCTTTCGGCCTGCATAATGCAACATAATAGAAAGGTCGTAGTATGGAATCTGCTGTTTGGAAAACGAACCCTCTTTGTGTTTGCTGCTTTCAGACTTCATCAAACATCTCGTTGCCATTAACAACAGAAATAGGGTTGGTTTCCTTTTCTTTTATAAACGGCTCTCCATAGCATATTCAAGACATCTCGCTCTTGCGTTCCTCTCATAATAGCTGAACTAAACATCGCCTTAATTAAGCTTCAGCTCTCGATTTACTATGCATGTGCAGTCAACATACATTGCTCTACCTTTGGGCGCGCTCCGAATCCACCAACGCAGATAACAACCATCAACAGTTAAGGAGCAACAAACAAGAAGCACAAAATCAGTTATCTACATAATTAAAATGTTTAATGGTGTCTGCTTTCATAAACCTGTTTTGATCTGTTTGTCGATGATACTGTTCCTTTTCTTTCAAACTCATAAGTATTCAATTTTGATTGATTCTATACTAATCTAGTCTAAACATAAACGTGTGGCTATAAGCAAATATTTTGTAAGTTAAGATAACGAGTTAGCACACATCGAGATCGTCAAATAAAAAACATCAAAATCGTCACAATGTATTTTAAAGCAGATAGTTCCAGATCAGATTAACCCTCAGAAATATCGGAATCGAGAGAGTTGCGACGGACGGAAACGGAAAACGATGAGAACGATGGAAACGGAAACGGAAAGATGAATCACGCCATGATCGTATGCACTCCAACGCATCGCCCGGAAGACGATGAGACTGTCACATCAGCAACGTACGCACCCCAAACCATCTTAGAGCTATTGCGAACGGAAATTCTAAGAGCAGCCACGATCGAACACGATCGATCCTTGAACCATATCCAGATAAAATTCCGTGTAAACGAAGAACAGGGGTTCACCATGTTGAGTTCCATTGTAAGGTTCAGCTAGGACACACGTATTGTCCAAGCAGAAGAAAATAAATTAAACTGTTCTTTTACTGCATCAAGCAGTCGTTCTCCATAACTCATTATTTGAAATTTAAAATAGCTACAAGAATCACAGCGGAACAAGTCGTTGAAATAATGTATAGAATTATCATGCTCGGTCAGAAAATACAAATACATTACGACTCAGTTCTGCAGTAATTTTGTTTCAAGCCACTATACCGACCAAACATTAGACGACTATCTGTGGCACAACAGCGCTATGAATG
>NC_071293.1:12795068-12850068 GCF_943737925.1 Anopheles nili
CAAAAAACCACGCGGCTGTCAACTTGAGCTCCCACGTTATCATTTCACTTCAGCATTACGGAGCAACGTTATAACATTTACAGCTGTGGTAGAGATAGGTACTGTCGTAAAATATGAGTATGTTTCTAGCCGATTACATTATTGACGTGTAATACTTTGACGTGACTGCATGGTGAAGAAGCTGTGTTTGAGAAAAAAAAGTCAGCGTGAATGCGCAGCATCAAACAACCCTAAGCTATTATAATCCTAGGTAATTTTAAATACATATCTGCCCATTACTCTATTTTATAAGCTTTTCCTCACGCGGGACGATTTGCATTTGCAGTGACCAACGATGGAGCGAACGCCGCCTATCAACCGCGAATTGACAATATATGAAATGAAAGTGCTAACAATTCTGTCGATTATTGATGCACATGAGGCGGTGCATGACGCCCATTTGAATGCAACTATAACGAAAAAAGTTGACGGTGCCCTGGCTCTGATGACATATGAGCTTATTGCTGACGACTCTATCGAGAATATTTGTGAGAAAAAGTCTGCGGCTACGCAAATAGCGCACTTAATCGTGGAATACAAGATCGATTGCTTGTATATGCAGGCCAAGGCGTTCGACCGAATCTTTGAACCTCCCTGCTGAATTTTAGATTGTTTCTGGTACCCTCAGAGATATTTTCTAAACAAAAAAACACTCGTGGTATGATTTGTATTACAAAGCAAGATAAACATCATAAGGTAAGGGTGAATTAGAAAAATTAAAAACAATGAAAAATGGAATCTTTTTTTCCTTCGTTGCTCAGCCTTAGCAGTATAACTAAACAGAAAATACGTATAAATGTTTGTATTGGTATTTGTATTTATTTGCAATATGTAACGTGCGATAAATATGCGTTACATGGATTCCCGAAGCAAAAGACAGATGCTGTAGACTAAACATCATCATGCGTTACGCGGATTATTTGCAAGAGATGTTGTATCAGCAAAAGAGCCTCAAGGCTAGCGCGATCGCATTCATTGTCGTCACACGCGAAAGCCAGATGCTGTAGTCTAAACATCATCGAGCATCACGCAGACTATTTGCAGGAAGTGTTGGATCAGCGGAAAAGCTTCAAGGCCAGCGCGATCGCATTCATCGTGGAAGATCCAGCGCGAAAGCGTTCATTCTAAAAGCCAGACTAAACATTCGGAGTATAACCAGCGAAAACGCGATCATGATCCTTAAGAAATAAACACGCCTTACCTTAGCAACAGTAAGGCAAGTTATGCTGACAATGACGCTAGTCTAGCTTAGCATAGCATAGGGTATAAATACCAGAATAGGACAGGAACCAAGTTAGTCTATGTTGAACCTCTGTAGCTTTTAGTTGTGTGAAATAGTAAAAATATTTTTTTATTATAAACTCGACACGAAATTTAAAATTGGCGCAGCCTTGGTAGTCCCGGCGAAAAGTTTTAATTGACACAGTCGTGTAGAATTATTAATAACTTCGTGCAAAAATAGACACAAAGTGTTTGAATATTCGTTTGAAAGATTAACAGCGAGTGTAAGTGTGGCGCAAGCTCTTGTTAGCAATCTATTGTGGAATAGGAAACACTAGTGAAACAACCGCAGTTGGATTCATCGTGAATAGCCCTTATTCCAGCATAACCGCTATTGGTGAGTGAATATCACACAGTTTGTGAATAGGATCACGAGGGAAATCAACGAACGAAGAGAGCAACTTACCAACAATACTCAAGGACTACGGGCTACTGGACTCCGGGAATGTAGACATTATTCTTCTTCTCGTAAGTATAAATCTACCCACTTTCGCACCAATCTTTACTTTGTGAATAAAAGAAGATTATAAGTGAGAGGTGATAGTGAAAAAATTACATGCAGCAGGTTCAAATTCCAAAAAGTTCTTAACTTCGTGCATAAAAGGAAAAAGCTGAAATTCAGAAAAAAAATCTTGCAGCCTTTCAAAATGGCAACAAACGAAGAGTTAACTGCACACTTTGCACAACTTTCGTAAAATCAGCAAACCTTAATGGAGGAGCTGAGAAATATAAAAAGTAAAATGGTAATATATCTGTTTACGTACTATAAAACGCCGGCTCTAATAAAAAATGTTACAGTTTTCTCGGGCAACAAAAGGGAAACTCTAGCTTGGATACAGGAAGCGCTAGAATTATTCTCTGAATACATAGACGACCCGATTTATCCATAACTGGTGCGTGCTATTAAAAGCAAAATCACTGGTGAAGCAAAAGAAATCTTGATTGTTGCTGAAAATCCCAATAATTGTGCAGACATAAAAAATGCATTACTTCATACATATGGAGATACAAGAGCTCTTGCTACTCATATCCAGTTACTATTCTATGTAACAATGGGAATGAAAACAGTTTCAGATTTTTAAAACAAAATTAAGGAAATTGATACGACAATTAAAAGTACTGCTAACGCCACTGATGAATTTAGAGGTGCAGCCAAACAAATCATTCTTTTAAACGGATTAATAACCAAAACAAGATACATACATGGGCTTGGCGACAATTTTTCTATGATAGTAAGAAACCACAGAACCGAGTCATTGGAAGAAGCCTATGCGTATCCGATGCAATACTCAAACGCGGCATACAGGCAAACGATCGTTAAAAATAACGCTAAACCCAATGAATATATAAAACCCAATGAATATATATGGTTGGTGTAATAAATTTAAATATCGATTTCAGAGCGTAATGATTACGAACATGGAATGGCCTTTTGAAAATAACAGCAATACAGATGAAATATAAAGGAATTGGAAAATTGTTTCCAGGCAGCATCAGTGACGAAATAAGAGTAAGAGATTGAAAACTAGAAAGATTTTCAACGTCATACATGCTCAGGATGGGACAATATGCTGCATTTCCTCATTGGTATGTGTGAGAAATTCTCACTAATGTACTGGCTGTGATATTCGGAAAATTTACCGTTACCGTGATCGTGTAAAAACTGTGTGTCCTTGGCGCTGTTCTGCTTGTTACTGTTTATTCGTTTGTCAGGAGAGTTCATTTTACATAGTTCATTGTCGATTATCAAAGTGATCTAGTGCAGTTATTGTTTTGAAAGATTTCATGCATGTAACGTTACCTAGCCAATTTAAATTAATTCATGCAATATTAATTCCCTAATATTTTCCACATTCCCGGCCACCAAAGAAGGAACTTCTTTAAATTATGGACATGTACTTTCATCCTTATCGAAATTGATACTTTCATACTCGAAATTCTGTTAAGCGGCACCTTGCTTCTATTGATCTTGATTGATCATTCAACCTGTTTTGTTTTGATTCTAGTTTGTTTACTTTTGCAAGTCTCGTAGTGCACCCGCTGAACACTCTTCGCCTGCTAAATTAGCAGGATCCGGCAAAATCGCAATTCTAGCTGTCGCTCTAACGATTTCCTTTCCTGCACCTGTGCGTAGTGTTACGACCCTAACTACACCATCCTTTCCTGGATGTAACACCTTTATCCTACCCATCGGCCATAAGGTAGGTGGCACATTGTCTTCTTTGATGATTACCAATTGCCCTTCTTTTAACTGTACCGGTTTAGCAATCAGATGTTTTGCGCGGGCCTGTAACTGCTGCAGGTATTCCGGATACCAACGCGACCAAATATTTTGGAAGTGTTTCTCCACCAAATCAAATTCCTTTAATCTATTTGATGGTACCTGCCTTCTATCAACCTGAGGGAGTGACGTTAAATTTGACCCTACTAAGAAATGGCCTGGAGTGAGCGGTTCCGTATCCGACGGGTCATTTGATAGTGGAACTAAAGGTCGACTGTTTAAGCACTGTTCGACCTGTGCTAACAATGTGATCATTGCTTCCTGAGTGAGGCTCGTGCCTCCTAATGTGCGTACAATATGCTGCTTCGCTGACCGGACCGCAGCTTCCCATAGCCCCCCAAAGTGTGGTGCCCGTGGTGGAATGAATTTCCACTGAATTTCATCGTTGACGCACCAGTTGAAGATCTCGTTACGCTCGCGATTACTACACTTAAGCATCTGATAGATGCGATGAAGTTCGTGTGCAGCTCCCTTGAATGTGGTGGCGTTATCTGAGTGTAGTTCCACAATTTTACCCCTGCGAGCCACAAAACGCCGTAGTGCTGCCAAGAAAGCCGCGGTAGTGAGATCACTCACTAGCTCGATATGAACCGCCCTGGTTGCAAAACACACGAAAATCGCAATATATGCTTTCGTGGCGCTCCGGTTGCGTACAGCTGATTTGATGAATACTGGCCCACAGTAGTCGATGCCACTCACCGTGAACGGCCTTGTTGGTGAAACCCGTGAAACAGGAAGATCGGCTACGGACTGTTTCACCAGTGTGGGTTTGGCCTTGAAGCATCGGTGACACCGATGGAAGATAGATTTCGCCAGACTGCGCCAACCAACTACCCAGAACCAGTAGTAGTTCCGGACCAGCATGTAAGTATTTCTTGTGGTATGCTTCTGCTAATAATGTTGCCAGTTGGTGTTTAGAGGAGAGCAGGATCGGGTGTTTCACGGAATCTGCCAGTTGTGCGTTACGAAGGCGACCACCGACACGCATGATTTCCGCCTCGTCGATGAATGGCGACAACCACTTCAGCCTTGAAGTACGTGACACATCCGTACCACTTGCGATCTGCAGCCGATCCTCTGGAAACGAGTCCTGCTGGGCTAAGCGACACAATTGCAGCTCAGCTTGATGTAGCTCATTGCTGCTTAGTGGTGGTACTGCTGCGATGAGTTGCTGCGTAGTGGCATTTTTATTGTTTGCTGAGGGATTGCCCGCCTTCAAACACTTGATGAATCGCAAACAATATGCCATAGTTCGACGAAGTTTGATGTAAGTAGAAAATCGAGCAAATAGACTGCTGCTGAACTCGATCGTGGTTGCAACTGCAGCGAATTGTGGTTGAGTAACTCGTTCTTCGTCGATTGATTCGATTTATTCTATTGCAGGTTCTTTAGGCCACTCTTCTACCTTGCTATTCAGCCAGAGTGGCCCATGCCACCACCGAAGGCAAGATTGTAATTGGTCGGGTTGTAAACCACGCGATACATCGTCTGCCGGATTGTCCACCCCGGGAACATGATTCCAAGTGATTTTAGTTTCTGCTTGAATTTGTGCCACTCTATTTGCAACGAATGGCGTCCATCGTCGTGGTGGAGATTTCAGCCAATATAGTACAGTCATTGCGTCAGTCCAACCGAATGCGTCGAATGTACCGTTGAGGGACTGACTGACTTTCCGGAACAGTTGTATTCCCAATCTTACTGCGCAAAGCTCTAGTCTAGGGATTGAATTGGTGTTGGACAATGACACAACTTTGGATTTTGCTGCCAAAAGTTGTACCGATATCCCTGCATCACTTTCCGCTCTGATGTAGCAGCAAGCGCCGTATGCTAGTTGCGAAGCATCTGAAAACACGTGCAGCTGCACGCGTGTTGCTCCTTTGAGTGATGCCAATCGAGGTATGCGTATTTCACCAAGCAAGTGTAACTTGGAATGAAACGCCGTCCATTCCTTTTGGAGATGTGATGGTAGCTCACTATCCCAGTCCCAAGGCTTCCCGTTTGCCTTTAAGGACCACAGCTTCTGCATGAAGAGCTTGGCGACAATGATTGTTGGTCTAAGCAAGCCAAGTGGGTCGAAGATTTTTGCGATGTATGACAAAGTTAGCCTCTTTGTCAATAGTATCGCCGCAGGTGGCAAATCGATTCGAAAACGAAACATATCCACCGCTGGTTCCCAAACCTGTCCCAACGTCGACACAAACTGAGGATCTTGCCACTCATGTGTTGAAAGAACTGCCAAATCTTCGGATGAAATGCCTGCTAGAGATTCCGGTGCGTTGGATGCCCATTTTTTTAAGGAGAAACCAGCAGCATTTAGCATTTCAGCGATTTGGTTACGCATCTCGATTGCATCCGATATTTCCTCTGTGCCTGATAGTAAGTCGTCTACGTAGAAGTCGTTCAGCACTGCATTAACTGCTAGTGGGTGCAGTGTTCGATGATCATAGGCTATTTGTTTTAGTGTTCTCCTAGCCAGGAAAGGAGCGGAAGCAGTTCCGTATGTCACGGTTTGTAGCTGGTAAGTTTGCATCGGTTGCGCAGGATCCTCTCTATATCGTATGCGAAGGTACCGTTGGTCGCTCTCATCGTGACGAATTTGACGGTACATTTTCTCCACATCCGCTGATAGGGCGATTGCATGTGACCGAAAGCGTACAATGATTGTAAATAGGTCATCTTGGATCACCGGCCCCACCAACAGTTTATCGTTTAAGGAGAACCCCGATGACGTTTTACACGAGGCATCAAACACTACTCTGACCTTAGTGGTTGTGCTCGTCTCCTTTACCACCGCATGATGGGGCAGATAGTAATGCTCACAGGAATCATTGACCGGTTCGGTAAGTAGTTTCATGTGGCCTAAACGTTCGTACTCCTTCATGAATTTACTGTATTCTTCCTTCATTTCAGGATTCGACCTCAACCTTCGTTCTACGGCGAGGAGTCGACGATCAGCGTTCGCCTTTGATTCTCCTAAAACGACACTGGGATTATTATTTTGCGGTAAACAGACAACATATCTGCCAGATGCATCTCTGGTTGTAGTGGCCACGAACAGGCATCCTCTTCAGTTGACAAGACTGGATCATCGCCGACAGTCTCGGTTTCCCAGAAACGCTCCAGAATCGATTCCAGCGAAGGTACTCCGTTGGCAGCCAGAAGACACAACTGCGACCGCTGCGAATCACCCGATGATCTGTTTCCAGCTACGACCCAACCGAAAGGAGTCTCCACCAACCAACCAACTCTGCCGAGCGATCGTTTTCTACCGGAATGAAGCTCCCAATACGTGTCACCGCCAATGATGATGTCTATCTTGCCAGGAACAAAGCACGACGGGTCAGCGAGTGGCAAATTCGGCATTTTCCATGATGATGCGTCAATCGGCGACGTTGGGATTTCCATGAATGGAGAATCCAAGATGAGCAGCTCCAACTGCGAAGCATGCCGTTGGTTTCGGGATTCCACCGTTGCAAATATCGAACCCTTAATCAGCTGTAGCGAATTGCCGATGCCCAAGATCGATACGTTGACCTTGTTCCGAGGTGTTCCGAGCAGCTTACGCGCCAGTGCGGTCGAGATGAAATTTGACATTGAGCCCTAGTCGAGAAGTGCTCTTGCCTCATGCCCGTTTCCGCAGCCATCGACAATGTACAGCAGCACTGTTTCCAAAAATACCATGCCGCGATTGTTTTGCACTGCCATAGCGACCATTGAGTTTGGTGTAGGTATGTGTAGCAGTGTATGGTGACGTTGGTGACACGTACGGCAGGAATAATCCGACTTGCAAGCCTTTGCTTGATGAGCAGCACTCAGGCAATTCCAGCACAGCTGCTTTGATGCAACAATTTCCCGACGCTGTTGTACGTCCTTCCCAGAAAATATTGGGCAGTTTCGGAGAGCGTGACCGTCCACGCATTTCAAGGGACACTGATAACTTATCATACCGGGCGGAGAGGATCGCAAAGATGCTGCGTTAGCGATCGACCGCCGTGGAGGTGGTGCACGAAAGGTGCCGGCCACCTTTCTCGAACAATCGACTGTATCACTCGCGAAATTGTTCGTTGATTTTAGGATTTGGATTCGGTCTTGAACAAATTGAACCACGTCTGTGTACCTGTCCCGAGTAAAGTGTACCGAATGCTTTTCCCACGCGAGGAGAGTAGCACGATCTAACTTCATGAGCAGCATGTTCGATAACGGCGTGTCCCATGAATCTACCGGCTCATTTAACTTCACAAACCCGCTCACATATCGCGAAAATTCGTCCACTAGATTTCTTAGTTTGTCCACACACTCCGATTGCACTCCGGGAAGATAGTGTAGTTTACGATAGTATTCACGAACGAGTAAACGCGGATTGTCATATCGTTTAAGAAGCGCGGCCCACGTCACTGAATAGTTATCTGCTGTTAACGGTGTGTGCTCGAAAGGAAGTGCCGCATCTCCTTTCAGTGACGATAATAAATATTCGAGCTTTGTAATCGATGGAAGCTCCGGCAAAGCGTCGATCATCGCGATGAAACGGTCGCGGAACGTTAACCATTTTGTTTGGTCTCCATCAAATGTCGGCAACTCGATCTTTGGAAGACGAAGGTGTGGTGTATTTGGCCGTCCAAACGCAAACGTGGAAGAGGTCAACCCTGTAGTCTCGTTCACAGCACCTTTTTCCTTATGTTGATGTTTCTGAAAGAAAGATTTTATCTTCCTATACCGCTCTTCGATATTGATTCGTTCCATGATGCATGACTCGATCGTCTCATTACTATCGTCGAGTTCCTCCAACTTCGCTATCGCGGCGAAGAAATCTGTATAGTGTCTTTCGAGGCCTTCTAACGCCTCCGGAATTTGCTCGGCGTCATCTCCAGCAAACTGCGCCTGGAACCGTTCAATCGCACTAATATTTTCGACAGCAAATTTTCTTCTTAAGCTGAAAGGCTTTAATCTTTTTGTCCATGGTATGAACGAGTAATACAGCAGTAACACACGAAACGAAAACCGACGCGAAAGCACTTTGACGCAAAATTTGAATCGCGATGGCGCACTATCGTAGGTCGTTGCCCTTGGTGCAGGGCGATACGTGATGACGGTAAACGACGCGAACGATGTGTTGCTAGATTGGCTCTTGATGCAGAGCGTTGTACCGATCTCTTGATGCAGAGCGATGAAAAGATAAACTTCCGAAATCACGATCCGGTTCGAAGGACCAAAATGTGAGAAATTCTCACTAATGTACTGGCTGTGATATTCGGAAAATTTACCGTTACCGTGATCGTGTAAAAGCTGTGTGTCCTTGGCGCTGTTCTGCTTGATACTGTTTATTCGTTTGTCAGGAGAGTTCATTTTACATAGTTCATTGTCGATTATCAAAGTGATCTAGTGCAGTTATTGTTTTGAAAGATTTCATGCATGTAACGTTACCTAGCCAATTTAAATTAATTCATGCAATATTAATTCCCTAATATTTTCCACAGTATGTAAATAAATTGATACGACAGATTCAAGAAAAATGTTAGTGGATAAAAAAGGACTTTCGAAAGAGTTACAGTGGAACACACTAGACATAATAAAAGGTTCATGAATCATGAATATAGAATGAAAACAACTAAATGAAAAAAAAAGAATATACACATCAAACATTGAATTACACAAGCATACGTGAAAATGCCCCGTTATGTTTCCTCAAACTACGTCGACCCGAATGAAATCTGGCTTATCAGCTAGTTTATTATATATTCTAAAACTAGAGGTTTAAACTTAGTTAATACCAAAAAATTGTGGGTCAAAGTCCAATATTCTCGGAGTAACAGCCTGTTTAGTCAAAAATATTTGAAAAGAAAACAAATAATTTTATTAGTGAGCTTCAAAAGTCTCCGAAAACTGAAACAACACAGCTTGTAATACAAAAATTTACCTTTCATTTCATAACAAAATGTGCTACAGCCTCACAAGAAGATGATTTTTTTCTGAGCCTCGTTGCAAGGTTTAACTACGGAACCGGGTATAATTTTATGCAAAATATTTTGACTACTGGCTCATGTCACTAAGTGTTGGAATGAATAACATATACTGTTTCCATGCAAAATTATTGCTCTTGCATTGCAACACCTTACGATATGAATAGTTTAGTTCGTTTGAATAAACGGAGGCTTTGCAAAAGAAGAAAACCTTAAGTTTTGAATGTAGCATGAGTATTGTTGGATCCGCCGTTTTAATGCCTGTTATAAATTTCGTCCTGACCGGAGTTTATGGTTAAGGTGAACGAGTCGAGAGATATTAGTGGTAACAGTGCAAAGGACAACATATATAGACGAGTTTTTTATCAAATGATATTTTGTTTAATGTTACTTTGTTCACACAATTATTGGGTATCGATGACGACCGTGTTCTTCTTCGGAATTTGTTGTCCTAGTGATTAGTAATCATGCTCAAGATAAATGCTCAAGAGCTTCATAAATAAGTTCGTGAGAGATGTTTTTATTATTTTGGTCGTTCTATTTCACGTGATAAGCATATGAAAAAAGGGGCTCCCATTCAACTCCTGTCTAACAGATCTATAATATTTGCTAAAACTACAAAAAAACACCGATTAAGCTGACATTTGGGATACATGTTTTGTGTTACATTGTTGTAGAAGAATCTAAAACATCAGCTATTCCGGTGGAGAACAAAGGTTTGCTCCCATACAACCCCCCGACAAAACAAATCTACAATATTCGCTTAAAAATACAAAAAACAGAACTGGCCGAAATTTATCACAGATGTGTTTTTTTATTTTTTATAAAAGAATTCTATATTTCGGCTACACCGGTCAAGGAAAAAAGGGTCTTGCATACAACCACGCGCCCTAAAAAAACTATAATATTCGCTTTAAAATACAAATGACTAGCGATTTGACCGAATTATGGTAAACATACTTTTCTTAGCTTTTAGGAACAGAAATCAAAGCTTCAGTAACCGCGATGGGGAAAAGAGAGCCTTTTATACAAACCCTTACTGTATTATGAAACAATACGTTTACCAATTAATAGCTATACATTATTCAAATAATTACAGATCTGCCTAAACATATTTGTTTGTAAAGAAGCAACACTTCTGCTCCCTGTTGGGTTGGTAAGAGGAGGGGTATCCCATATATTCCTTCTTACGGTAATTAAAATCTTTCAAAATACAATTGGCATGCAATTTGACCTAAATATTGCGTAGGCGTTTATTAAAACTCTCCTATCCAATATGTTATGAAGTACAACTTTCGCGGTTTGGAGTTAAAAAGAGTACTGGTACATCTTTACATCACCAAATACTCTTTTCTACATGCAGGGATCGAATGGTCGTCGTCCGCCTCTCCTCCTCCGCCACATACGCTCTTCTGGAAATACGGAAAAAATGTTGAAAAATACTTATGGCTTTGGGAGGGCATCCAATACCTTTTCTTCAACTTACCAATAGAAATATTGAAAAAAAAGCTCAAAATAACATATGTTGTCTAATTTTACTAAAACTTGCCATGTACTGCTCAACCCAAGCCATGCAAGAAGTAGCTAAGTATGAGCTTTCTCAATGCATGAAGGAGGGCATTTAAGAGGCCTTACAATTGTTATGTCCTGAAATGATCTGTAATCGCTCAACAAATTGTTCTTTTAAACGAGTGACTTTTACATCACGGAGGGCAAAGATATGGCCGTTTCCAGAATAAAAGAATTTTACAAAAATGCATAAGACGTCAATAAACAGTTCAGTTTACTACAACTCTTTTCTCTTTACCCATTGGTTAAGACACTAACTTGCACTAAAAATGCCTCACTCGACGAATGTTCAAATGTAAATGTGAGAAATATTCTTCAACATATAAATAATAATAATGCTCTGCACTTATTGAGTAAGATTCCATATAAAAAAATTTTGTTGAGCTGCGTTCGATGTGTGGTTAGTGTAAAAAACTTAAATTTAGGTTACAGAGAGTGATGATTAAAATATGGATTGTGTTTTGAAAGAGAACAGCAATAGAGGTAAAAAATGCAGGGCATTAATCCTGATTGAGGTAAAGGTAAAATTGGTAAAATTGATTGTAGGTGACGAAATAAGAGTAAACTAAAGAAAACTAGAAAGATTTTGAACGTCTTGAATGCTAAGAATGGAACCACGTTTTACTTTTACTTATTGCTATGATATGACGGATGCAAGCAAAATGATTAAGGATCCAAAGAGTGTTTCGAAAGGGTGAATGTGGAAAATACCAGGCATAAACAAAAAGTTTTACTTATTCCATGACACACAAGAGGCTAAATATAAGGAAGAGAGTTTTTGGCAAGATAGAAATGATCATACGAAACGGAGGGTATGTAGAAAAATGGTGTTTTTAAAACAGCGAGAGAAGAGTTGATTTGATGTAAAATTTCTTCATTGATATGATATTGTGGTCAGGAAAAAGAAATGTGACATGTAAGATGGTTCTAAGAGAAGATTTGTGGAATAAGGAGTTCAGCATTTGTTAAAAAAGCAAGGATTATTCAATTGTAGACCCTGCATCGTAAGAAGATGCATAAACATAACGTAACTTATATTACACTAACATTTTCTTTATTGATCCCTTAAGCTACATCGACTCGAATCAAATCGGGTAATCATGACGGATCGGACTTCCTTTAACCTTCAGGTAAAACCACCACTACAAACCGAGCTCTGCTTTCTTGCATGAACTAATTAAGACATACATCCGACGATCGATTCCAGAAAAGCACTAGTTGTGTCATAGGAAAACTAACTTTACTCGATGTTTCTCGCCAAAAATCTAATTTCTGCTCCATCAAACTCTACGCTTCCCACTTAATCGGAATTCGTATCGTTTATTTCAAACATTAAGCCGTCACAGTCATTGATGAAGACGTTGCTAGACGGTCGTATTTCATCGACCGGTTCGCCTCGCTTACGTTTTTCTTCGATATGCTTACGGTTGTCATTAATGCGTCGCTTGCTATAGATCGAAGCATTCCGATATACGCAGGATTCATTTTTCTTCACTTCACTGCCATCCGAATTCCTTTTCGATTTATGATCATCGTTGTCTTCACTGCCGGTGCCAACGGAATCCAAGGGTGGTGATGATTTTACACAATAGATGTCACATTCGCGTGGGTTGAGGATGTCACATTCGCTCATTGAGGGTTGACATAGTCCTGGTTCTGTGTTTTCTGCATACGAAGAGATTTCCATATTCAGAAAGATTTTTGATGGCGAGTCCATCCAGTGTTTAAAAGTGTCCTCAAGTCCTTTGCCTGGTCCTTCGAATTGTAGATAATACTTGGTTGTCTCATTTTCTTCGCTTTGTGGCATGGACAAGTTGCCACTTACAACTGTTGCATTCGTGGTTGTTTCTACGAGCGGCTTAAACAGCTGCCGAGCAGAGCGTGAACGTCCCTGCAGAACTGACGATCGAGCTCGTTGTGATGGCAGCTTCTCTGACTCCGACGATAAGGGCGATCGTTGGCTCATGTTGGCTATGTTTCGAGAGAGTGTAGGACTAGCTCTACTAGTTTGTCAGCAGTTATATCGGCCAACACAGCACACTACTATAACTAAAAGCAAAAAAATGCAGAACACGGGGAACGAATTAAATAAAAAAATAATTGCAAAAATGATGAAAAATTACTGATACTCACTCTAGTGTTATCCCTCGCTACACAATATCACAAACTTGCCGAGCTCAGAGGTCTGTTCCAGCGTGCAACTACGAAAAGAATGGAGCCAAAATTTTGTGCATAAATACGTTTACTGCAGCGTCTGTAACTAACACAACCATGCATACCACCCCTATTGCAAGCTTAACAAAGCCACCTAACCATGTGTTTGATCGCCTGTAAGTGAGACGGAGTGCTCTTGTTCTAAGAAGATTGTTACATTATCACTAGCCATCGTCGAAAGATGGTTCAGAGAAATCATCGCACGTTCTTGCGGACACCGTATGATGGTGAAACGTAGAAAAAGCAAGAAAGGTAGAGCTAAACACGAACATGAACAATATTTGGCGTTCTGATTTGAAAATAGCACGAACGTCTCCATCCATTTTACTTTGTCAAACGAGTGAATTCTGTTCTATACTTCAAAAGCCCGTTAATACGTTAATTATGATCAGTAGAAATGTTCGAAGTTTCAATTTTGTTTTTCAAAGCCTTAGTTTAATTTGAAATTCCTGCATATTGTTTTAGTACTGGGTTACAATTTTTTTCACACTTTTAACAATACGTTGGGGGCTTTTATATGATCAATTCTTATGAATAAAAATGAATGTTTGTTTGTTTATATATATATATATATATATATATATATATATATATATATATATATATATATATATATATATATATATATATATATCTTCTTCTTCTCTTTCTTATAAATAAAAATGAATGTTTGTATGTATATATATATATATATATAGCTGCGTTCGATGTGTGGTTAGTGTAAAAAACTTAAATTTAGGTTACAGAGAGTGATGATTAAAATATGGATTGTGTTTTGAAAGAGAACAGCAATAGAGGTAAAAAATGCAGGGCATTAATCCTGATTGAGGTAAAGGTAAAATTGGTAAAATTGATTGTAGGTGACGAAATAAGAGTAAACTAAAGAAAACTAGAAAGATTTTGAACGTCTTGAATGCTAAGAATGGAACCACGTTTTACTTTTACTTATTGCTATGATATGACGGATGCAAGCAAAATGATTAAGGATCCAAAGAGTGTTTCGAAAGGGTGAATGTGGAAAATACCAGGCATAAACAAAAAGTTTTACTTATTCCATGACACACAAGAGGCTAAATATAAGGAAGAGAGTTTTTGGCAAGATAGAAATGATCATACGAAACGGAGGGTATGTAGAAAAATGGTGTTTTTAAAACAGCGAGAGAAGAGTTGATTTGATGTAAAATTTCTTCATTGATATGATATTGTGGTCAGGAAAAAGAAATGTGACATGTAAGATGGTTCTAAGAGAAGATTTGTGGAATAAGGAGTTCAGCATTTGTTAAAAAAGCAAGGATTATTCAATTGTAGACCCTGCATCGTAAGAAGATGCATAAACATAACGTAACTTATATTACACTAACATTTTCTTTATTGATCCCTTAAGCTACATCGACTCGAATCAAATCGGGTAATCATGACGGATCGGACTTCCTTTAACCTTCAGGTAAAACCACCACTACAAACCGAGCTCTGCTTTCTTGCATGAACTAATTAAGACATACATCCGACGATCGATTCCAGAAAAGCACTAGTTGTGTCATAGGAAAACTAACTTTACTCGATGTTTCTCGCCAAAAATCTAATTTCTGCTCCATCAAACTCTACGCTTCCCACTTAATCGGAATTCGTATCGTTTATTTCAAACATTAAGCCGTCACAGTCATTGATGAAGACGTTGCTAGACGGTCGTATTTCATCGACCGGTTCGCCTCGCTCACGTTTTTCTTCGATATGCTTACGGTTGTCATTAATGCGTCGCTTGCTATAGATCGAAGCATTCCGATATACGCAGGCTTCATTTTTCTTCACTTCCGACCATCCGAAATCCCTTTTGATTTATGATCATCGTTGTCTTCACTGCCGGTGCCAACGAAATCCAAGGGTGGTGATGATTTTACACAATAGATGTCACATTCGCGTGGGTTGAGGATGTCACATTCGCTCATTGAGGGTTGACATAGTCCTGGTTCTGTGTTTTCTGCATACGAAGAGATTTCCATATTCAGAAAGATTTTTGATGGCGAGTCCATCCAGTGTTTAAAAGTGTCCTCAAGTCCTTTGCCTGGTCCTTCGAATTGTAGATAATACTTGGTTGTCTCATTTTCTTCGCTTTGTGGCATGGACAAGTTGCCACTTACAACTGTTGCATTCGTGGTTGTTTCTACGAGCGGCTTAAACAGCTGCCGAGCAGAGCGTGAACGTCCCTGCAGAACTGACGATCGAGCTCGTTGTGATGGCAGCTTCTCTGACTCCGACGATGAGGGCGATCGTTGGCTCATGTTGGCTATGTTTCGAGAGAGTGTAGGACTAGCTCTACTAGTTTGTCAGCAGTTATATCGGCCAACACAGCACACTACTATAACTAAAAGCAAAAAAATGCAGAACACGGGGAACGAATTAAATAAAAAAATAATTGCAAAAATGATGAAAAATTACTGATACTCACTCTAGTGTTATCCCTCGCTACACAATATCACAAACTTGCCGAGCTCAGAGGTCTGTTCCAGCGTGCAACTACGAAAAGAATGGAGCCAAAATTTTGTGCATAAATACGTTTACTGCAGCGTCTGTAACTAACACAACCATGCATACCACCCCTATTGCAAGCTTAACAAAGCCACCTAACCATGTGTTTGATCGCCTGTAAGTGAGACGGAGTGCTCTTGTTCTAAGAAGATTGTTACATTATCACTAGCCATCGTCGAAAGATGGTTCAGAGAAATCATCGCACGTTCTTGCGGACACCGTATGATGGTGAAACGTAGAAAAAGCAAGAAAGGTAGAGCTAAACACGAACATGAACAATATGTGGCGTTCTGATTTGAAAATCGCACGAACGTCTCCATCCATTTTACTTTGTCAAACGAGTGAATTCTGTTCTATACTTCAAAAGCCCGTTAATACGTTAATTATGATCAGTAGAAATGTTCGAAGTTTCAATTTTGTTTTTCAAAGCCTTAGTTTAATTTGAAATTCCTGCATATTGTTTTAGTACTGGGTTACAATTCTATTCACACTTTTAACAATACGTTGGGGGCTTTTATATGATCAATTCTTATGAATAAAAATGAATGTTTGTTTGTTTATATATATATATATATATATATATATATATATATATATATATATATATATATATATATATATATATATATATATATCTTCTTCTTCTCTTTCTTATAAATAAAAATGAATGTTTGTATGTATATATATATATATATATATATATATATATATATATATATATATATATATATATATATATATATATATATATGTGCCTATGCGCGCGCTTCAATGGGGTTTCCACTGAACCGATTTGCATCAAACTTGGTACATAGGTGCATAATGGTCTCGGATTTAGGCGTTTGATTTTTGTTTTTTTTTAGAGCCCCCCAAAAGGGGGGCTCCCATACAACCCCAATTCGCGAATATTCATTTAAAAATACAAATGATGCCCGATTAAGCTGAAATTTGGTACATAAATGTTTCATTACTTTAAACGAATACTGGCAAAATTTCAGCCTCCTCAATGAAGAACAAAGGGGGGCTCCCATACAACCCCCCCTTCCAAAAAGTGATTATTATTCGCTTAAAATTATAGTCGTAGCCCGATTTTGTTGAAATTTGGTGCATAAACGTTTGATTACTAAAAACTAATACTCGCAAAATTTGAGCCATTTCAATGGGGAACAAAGGGGGGGGGGGGTCCCATGCAAACCCCCCCTTCAAAAAATGAATATTATCCGCTTAAAATTATAAATGACGCCCGATTTGGCTGAAATTTGGTACATAGATGTTTTATTACTTTAAACAAATACTGGCAAGATTTCAGCCTCCTCAATGAAGAAAAAAGGGGGGCTCCCATATAAACCACCTCTACCCCCCCCCCCCCCCCCATCTAACAAATCTATATCACTAAATCACTAAATCTAAATCACTGAACCGATTTGCACCAAACTTGGTACATAGGTGCATATTGGTCTCGGATTTGGGCGTTTGATTTTTTTTTTAGAGCCCCCCAGAAGGGGGGCTCCCATACAACCCGAATTCGCGAATATTCATTTAAAAATACAAATGATGCCCGATTTAGCTAAAATTTGGTGCATAAACGTTTCATTACTAAAAATCAATACTCGCAAAATTTGAGCCATCTCAATGGGGAACAAAGGGGGGCTCCCATACAAACCCCCCCTACTAAAAATGAATATTATCCGCTTAAAATTTTATATGACGCCTGATTTGGCTGAAATTTGGTACATAGATGTTTCATTGCTTCAAACAAATACTGAAAAAATTGGAGCCTCCTCAATGAAGAACAAAGGGGGGCTCCCATACAACCCCCCCCCCCCCCCCCAAAGTGAATATTATCCGTTAAAATTATAGGCGTTGCCCGATTTTGCTGAAACTTGATGCATAAACGTTTGATTACTAAACAGTTATACTCGCGAAATTTGAGCCATCTCAATGAGGAACAAAGGGTGGCTCCCATACAATCTCCCCCTATAAAAAATGAATATTATCCGCTTAAAATTATAAATGGCGCCCGATTTGGCTGAAATTTGGTACATAGATGTTATATTAGCTTAAATCAACCCCGGCAAAATTTCAGCCTCTTCAATGAAGAACAAAGGGGGGCTGTCATACAACCCCCCCCCCACCCCCACCCCGTTTAACAAATCATAAAATATCACTTTGAAGTACATATGTCGTCGAAATCAACTATAATTTTATCACTTAATACAAAGACTTTCTAAATTTCAGTTCTACAAGCGGATAACCAAATGGTTGTCCCTCTCCCTCTACCAAATACATAAAAAATATTGAAAAATACACATGGCATCCAATTCGATTGATACACGCTACAAATGCTTCTTCCTATTCATAACGCGACGAAGATTTATTTACGCCAGTGGGAAACAAAGGGAGGTTTCCAAAGAACCTCCTGTCTGTATTACCAAGAAAATAATTCCGTCATAGCAATAAAGCTTGGTCCGGATGATTTTAGGTGAGGATGATTCTGTTTACACAAAATTTTAAAAACAAGAGCTCCCATACGAGCTCTTCCTATTAGAGTATTGGAAGATATGGTCAAGCATGGCAATCATGTCCGATTTAAATGAAATGAGGCAAATTCATAAAAATGTCAATATTTACTGGAAAATTAGAATGGGACGTTGCAGCTCTCCCGGTTGGAGACACATTCGTGGAAGGGCATACAATCCCTGCTCGGAATATTGAAAAAAAAATGCCCAAAGTAACAAATATCGTCAAATTTAACAACAACTTTTCATGTACGCCTTAACACAGTCTATACAACAAGTTATAAAATATTATATTCTGCTATGCGGAAATGGGTGGATGGAAATCTAATTTATTGTTATGTTCAAATATCGCTCAATGATAAAAATGGTTTTTTGTTTATTCTTTTTTACAAGTGACTTTTACATTATGGTCGGGAAAGGAATTTCCATTATCAGAATAAAAGAAATTAACAAAAATGTAAAGTCGTCAACAAACAGTCCAGTTTCCTGCAACTTTTCTCTCTTCAAAAATTTATTTAGACACTAAACTGGGCTTAGAAAGTCAACTCATTTTCTTCTCATGCATGTTTACATTTAAAAGTGTACAATATTTTGCAACACATAGCGCTATGCCGTTATTCAGTAAGATTCAGTTTTTAATTGTGTTGAGTAGCGTTGGAAATGTGGTTGGTGTAATAAATTTAAATATCGATTTCAGAGCGTAATGCTTACAAACATGAAATGAAGTTTTGAAAGAGAACAGCAATACAGATCAAATATAAAGGAAAATGGAACACTGTTTCCAGGTAGCTTCAGTGACAAAATAAGAATAAGTGTTAGAAAAGTAGAAAGATTTTGAACGTCATACATGCTCAGGATGGAACAACATGCTACATTTCCTTATTGCTATGTAAATAAATTTATGTGACGGATCCAAGACAAATGATACTGTATAAAAAAGTATTTCCGAAAGAATTAAAGAGGAAAACACAAGGCATAAAAAATATGTTTTACTAATTTGATGACGTGCAAAATGCGAAAGATTATGAAGCTAAATGGAAGTTGTGAAACAACAAGAGAAGAAAGGATTTTATAAAAAAAATCCTTTTCTTGAAAAAAATCCTTTTCTTCATAGCTAAGATGGTTAAAAGGCTCGATTTGTTATAAAACAGTGAACGATATTTTGAAAAAGCCAGGTACAACCAATTGGAAGGGATATGCCTAGAGGACCAGCGAGAGATGAATTGATTGAAATAGAAAACCTTCAAAGACGAAGCTAGGAATAACGTTTATAGAATGAATACAAATAAATAAGAAAAAAAATAAAATGCACATCAAAAATTGAATTACCCAAGCATACGTAAAAATGCCCCTTTATTTTTCCTCAAACTACGTCGACCCGAATGAAATCGGGTTTATCAGCTAGTATATATATATATATATATATATATATATATATATATATATATATATATATATATATATATATATATATATATATATATATATATATATATATATATATATATATATATATATATATATATATATATATATATATATATATATATATATATATATATATATATATATATGTATATATATATATATATATATATATATGTATATATATATATTTATATATATATATTTATACATAAATATATAAATATATATATATATATATATATATATATATATATATATATATATATATATATATATATATATATATATATATATATATATATATATACATACATATATGTGCCTATGCGCGCGCTTCAATAGGGTTTCCACTGCACCGATTTGCACCAAACTTGCTATATAGGTGTATGATGGTCTCGGATTTAGGCATTTGATTTTTTTTATTTTTTTCCAAAAGGGGGGCTCCTATACAAAAAAAATACAAATGCTCCCATCATTAAAAAATACAAATGCCCGATTTAGTTGAAATTTTGTGCATAAACGTTTCATCACTTTTAACAAATACTGCCAAAATTTCAGCATCCTCAATGAAGAACAAAGGGGGGCTCACATACAACCCCCCCCCCCCTTCCAAAAAGTGAATAATATTCGCTTAAAATTATAGTCGTAGCCCGATTTAGCTGAAATTCGGTGCATAAACGTTTCATTACTAAAAACTAATATTCGCAAAATTTGAGCCATCTCAATGGGGAACATAGGGGGGCTCCCATGCAAACCCCCCCTTCAAAAACTGAATATTATCCGCTTAAAATTATAGAGGATTTGGCTGAAATTTGGTACATAAATGTTTCATTACTCAAAACTAATCCCCCCCCCACCCACCCACCCACCCACCAAAGTGAATGTTATTCGCTTAAATCGGTGAATGATGTAAAATTTTTCTGAAATTTGGGAAACATATTTCTTTTTACATTCAGCAAAAGTATTCAAAGCTTCATCCACCCCCGTGAGATAAAAAGGGGGGCTCCCATACAAACCCCTATCACAGCAGGCAATATTATTCAGTTAAAAATACTAAACACAGATCTGATCGAAATTTGGCACAAATGCATCTATTTATATTTTGCAAAAGAATCAAAAGTTACGGCAGCCCCGATCAAGAAAAAAGGGAGGGCTTCTATACAACCACAAAAAAGGGGGCAACAATACAACACAAACACACAACCACAAAAAAGGGGGGCAAAATACAAATGAAGACCGAAATATCCGCAATTCGACAAACATGTTTCTTTTAACTTTTCGAGCAGAAATTAAAGCTTCAGTTACCCCGTAGAAAAAACGGACATCTTCTATACCATTCGCTGCGCTTATTATGAAATATTATGTAGGTCTGTTATTGGCTATTAAAAATTCAAACGATGACCAATTTATCTGAACATGTTTTTATAAATCTGTTTGTAAAAATCTTAACCCTCCTGCCCCCTAAGAGGATAAAAGAGTAGGGGTTCTTCCATACATTCCCTTTCACAGTAATTGAAAATCGTTGAATACAAATGACATTGATTCAACCTAAATATTGCGTATGCATTTCTTAAAATTCTCTATACAATATGTGATGAAGTATAAGTTTCCCGGTTTGGTATATCTTTTCATCACAAAATATCACTGTGAAGTACATATGTCGTCGAAATCAACTAAAATTTTGTCACTTTATACAAAGACTTTCAAAATTCCAGTTCTACAAGCGGATAACCCTCTCCCTCTACCAAACACAGAAAAGTTATTGAAAAATACATATGGCTTCCAATTCGATTGAAACACGGTACAAATGCTTCTTCCTATTCATAGTGCGACGAAAATTTATTTACGCCAGTGCGAAACAAAGGGAGGTTTCCAAAGGTCGGTATCACAAAGAAAATAATTCGGTCATAGCACTAAAGCTTGGTCTGAATGATTTTAGGTGAGGATGATTATTTTTACACAATATCTTAAAAAAAGAGCTCCCATACGAGCTCTTCCTATTAGTGTATTGGAAAATTTGGTCGAGCATAGCAATCATGTCCGAATTAAATGAAATGAGACAAATTCCTTAAAATGTCCATATTTACTGGAAAATTAGAATGGTGACGTTGCAGCTCTCCCGGTAGGAGACAAATTGGTGGTAGGGCATACAATACCTGTTCGGAATATTGAAAAAAAAATGCCCAAAGGAACAAATATCGTCTAATTTAGCAACAACTTTTCATGTACTCCTTAACACAGTCTATTCAACAAGTAGCAAAATATCATATTCTGCAATGCGGAAATGGGAGGAAGCAACCCTAATTTATTGGTATGTTCAAATATCGCTCAGTGAGACAAATATTTTTTGTTTATTCTTTTTTCCAAGTAACTTTTACATTATGGTCGGGAAAGGAATTTCTGTTTTCAGAATAAAAGAAATTCACAAAAATGTGAAGCGTCAACAAACGGTTCAGTTTCCTGCATATCTTCTCTCTTGAAACATTTATTTAGACACTAAGCTGGGCTTAGAAAATAAACTCATTTTCTTCCTATGCATGTTAAATTGGAAGAATACAAGGAACCGACGTCGATATGGCTGGTCGGGCTGGCGATGGGTTTTCAGCGTCGATGGGTTGAGCAATCTGGCGTCTTCAACCTTAAGGGGTATGCATTGCCTTTTGATTTACGTGTGGGCCAAGATCGATGGCGGCGATGCATGCGTCCAAAAATAGATCCGGAGTAGGGATGGATTGTAACGTATGTGAGCACTTGATGTACCAATGCTTCCATGTAATACGCATATCTCACGCAGTGATTGTATATCGGGTGTAGATTCATATGGTAGATTGCATGCATCGTTTGCACCGGTGATAGAAAACAAGGGTGTTATTTTGTTTACTATCGTTTTATAGATACAAATCAAGGGAGTAAGATTGAGAATTTCAATGACGAAATGGTTGGCGGTTTGCATTTCATACGTGTTTTGGTCTATGCCGCTAATAAAATATCATGCTGGTACCGTAATCATTGTCCATATGCGATCGCTGATCATAGAACATTAGCTCACAAACGGAATAGCAGTAGCAATTGCAAGGGTACCGTCAACGTGGGCAAAAAAGAGAAGGGCAACCCAATCACAGATAGAGCGGCCCGCGCGGGTCGAAACTTAAATGAACAAAGGGTTTAACCTACGACAGCTCACAGCCGAATCAAAGAGGGCAACACAAATGGCTTGCGAGAGCCAAACAGTGGATATATTATCTCGAGGTTTTATTACGCTCAGGTAAAATGCTCGTCGAATTGAGGAGGGAAACCGCAGTTCATGTGCTAAACAAAACGGCATGCTATAAATCTTGTGCAACGGTCTTGCTCGTGTTTTGACTGAACGGGAAGCATAATTTTTTTGCATGTGCCAGAATGATCGGCATGCTTGAACCTTTTTCTCAGTCGAAGAAATGAAACCGTTCGATTGTATGACAAGGTCGTGTATGAAAACTCCATGTATCAGAGGAGTTAAAATGCGCTCGAATCGGAAAGCAATTTGGCTTACAGCCCGAATGTTTATAAAGTGTTAGCTCGATTGGGTGGTAAATGATATTCATCTGTACCAGTGCTACCTGTAACGATATCCAGCAGAGGCTTTTCTTTATTCGACGACTTTATTTTCAGAAGACTTCCAAATCTAGGGCGTCCAAACAGTCACAAATGAAGAACATTTTTTTGCTTCCGGTCAGCGCAATCTTATATTTAGTTTCTAAAACTCTAAACCTCAAGTCTAAAAGAAAATGAAAACTTAAGATTTTTCGTTCTAAGTAGACCATAAAGAGATCGTTAAATTTATCGGAGAACAACTTACCATTCGAGCGTTGAGTCTCGTAACATACTTTTCCGTTCCTAGTCCTTCGTTTGTATTATAGCAGAAAATAGTTCTCTCTTCTTCTTTTCTGGCCACGTGTTTGAACCACGGAAGCGCTTTGTTTTTGTTTTGCGTTCGAACGGGTTCCGGCAAAAGGATTACCGGATAGGGAGACGGAGAGCGAAAAAATTAAATTTTGATAACACAACGAATTCCGGAACTTAACACGGACCCATTAGGATGAAACGATATTGTCCGGGTTGTTTTTACCTTTTCTTAGTTCGTCTTCTTGTGGTCCAATGTTGAACGAGAAAGCGAGCCGTCTGGGGTTGTCAATGGGTGACGGGAGACGTTAAAATCATCTTACCAACGGTTTCCGGCTGATGAGTCTTGGTGGCCGATTTTCCATTGTGATCGTTCATCACCGAAACATTCGGTCGAGTAACATTCAGGAAGTAACTGGAGATTCAGTAATTTGATTCCCAGACGAGTAAGAGCGTACAATTTTACATTGAAAATCTTTTGTCGCCATTAAGTTTAACGAAAACGGTCCTATAAAGCCGTACAGATTCGTACAGCTGTTGAGAAAATTATCCTTAATGCTTCTGATACATCTGATTTTATACTATCTGCAAACTTCATTAATAAGTGTCTATTTTATCTATTTACTATCAAAATATTGTAGTTTTAAAGCCAGTCAAATATTACTAAACATGATTTTAAAACGTTTGCTGAAGCGATCAAATTTATTAGATTATTAAAGACAAAGCAAAGATTTACCAATCATGAGTAAAAGACAGTACAGAGGGTCTGATTTGTTTGAGAGATTCCTTAGTTGTTAGAAAAACCCTTAGTTGTACAAGGATGTCATTATACCGTCTCCATCGTTATACTCATTAATATTTGAAGGCGTAAAGATGTAAACCAGTGTCAAAAAAATGGATAGTAAATTTTCCAAATATCATTATGACCATTTCGTTTCTAATTTCTTCTTTGTTTAATTTTCTTTGTTTGATGTTATATTCTTTCGAACCTTGATCATTCTTCCATTTCATATATTAATCATTCTGTGTCATTTATCAATTTCTTTTTAGTTATTTCTGCATTAAATGTTTGATTAAACTATCGATTCATTTATGCATTTATTCCTTGTTCTATGTGCTATAATAACTCTTAACGGTGAAAAAAGTGGTTTTATAGTTAATAGCAAAGATAATAAATTTATTTTGGTAAAATAGACAAAGGTAATAAATAATTGAGGGTATAATAAAGAACAAACCTGAAGGAGACACTTACGCTGTTTTATTTTAAAAATTAATGGAACTTTATTCTAATAGCAGTCAGTTAGGTTTGTCATAGCAGGATATATGGGATTACTTTAGACTATATACTTCTGTTACTCATCGAATGATTTTGTTTTTCCATCTTTCAGCTCACATCACTGACAAAATGTTGAAAAAAGTTATTGGCCGACAAAAAGTATAATATTTGTAGTTAAAGCCGCCAATGGGTAGCTCGGACTAGCTACGACCATTTCCGTTGGTCTGACAGATAGATATAAAACGAGGTGACAAACAACAATGAAATTTTATATATAACCCTTCTAAATAAATCTAAATAATTAGTAGAATTGTCATGCTATTTATTTGTGCTTTTTTTTACTTCAGGTAAGCACTAAATATCTGGTATATATTTTATTTACTTGAGGAATGTTAATCCATATATTGAACGAAATTATTATTAGTTCGACAAAGAAATTTCATCAGGGATATATGAATGTGTCTGCGTCAACTATAATAGGCAAAATGGCATAATAGGTGAAAATAAATAATGACACAGTAATATTGGATGGACCCCTAAGTGCTATTCCCGAACTATTTGCATGTATTTTCAGTTTTTCTGATTTTCAAGTTTCCAAAATTTCGGATGCTTCAGAACTGAACTTAAACGATGTGAACAAAAATTGAAAATAACAATATTCTTTTATTTTACAATAAAACTTACAATACACAAACAAATAAACATATGTTACATGCAATAAAACGTAGTTCAACGCTGAACGTTAAACAATATTTTCGGCATCTAAGTACTATAAAATACCCCTTAAAGGATCACGTTCTGTAACGTAATCCAAGTACTATACATGAACGTAGAAGACTAAATCTTTCTGAATATTTTTCATACGTTTTCATAGTTCAAAAGCTCTAACCGTTTTCTCCTAGGATGCATTTTGTAAGTTATGGAATAAATTATACCTAATTAATCTTTTATACCTTTACATATTAATGTTTGCTAACATTTCCATCTTATTCTTATTAAATGGCTCAAAAACCGTACAATCCATGCCTGTTCTTGCTACGGCTTCTTGAACTTTTCACGTAGCTGAATAGTCAGTGCATGTCGTACGCTAACGCTTCGGCTATCGAGCCCCCTCAAAATTTTCCAAACACTTTATTATCATTATTTATTATTTATTCGGATTAATGTACAATGCCAATTGTACAATGCCTTTTACTTAATGTTTTTCTTTGTGATACATGTTTGTGTTCATGGAAAAAACCAGTCAAAATGCAACAGTACAAATAAAATTTGAAAATTTATTATTGAAAACTGAAAACTAGGAACTTGAACATGAACCAACATCATAACTAAATGGAAAAAGCTACGCGTCATGAAAGAAAATTTTAAATTTTTAAACCCATTTTGTGATGGACGAGCTTCTGTAGATTAAAAAACAGAAACACCGTTATTGCACAACGTATAACATATCAGGAATATGTTAATTGAATCACGTTATAATTTCAACAGCATTATCGAGTCGAGTAACGAGTAAAATGTCAGAAAAATTGCGATTTTTTGGAAAAAAATAACAAACTTGTGTAGAATAGGCTAGTGAATTGAAAAAAGTGCGCTTGCGTAAGGACAACTATCTAAGGCATTTCAATAACACAAGTCATTCGCCATAATCAGTAGTAATATTATTTGCGAAATAATATTTGCTCTACGAGGTCATTACGTCCGGGTAAACAGCAATCGTACTTCTGAAAATTTGGTTGTAGAGCAGCTCTCGAGCTCAACTCTAGTGCTATCATCGACCCTGAACGGTCAGTTTGAGACTGCCGTAATATTCAACAAAGCTTTAAGTAGCATTTAAAGTGCATCCCCGAATAACGCATTATCGCAACCGAGCTGGATGGATCTCGAAATCCGCATTGCGGATCTCCTAAAATTCGGATTGGGGGCTTTCGAAACTTTATTGTTCCTGCAGTCAGGGTAACCGCCGTCCACCCGTTGTACTCGACTACCATCATTGATGGCTAAAATCTATACATGGAAAGGAAATCCCAGTGAGTCACGTTTGAGGGAACGGCTCTTCCAAACTTTTCAGTTTTTGAGGTTCTCCATATCCCAGTTGCTAGAACTTTTGTTCCCAGGGTGGCTACCTGAGAGAACTGTATCCAAACAGGTAACTCAAAAATATTCTGCAGTAATAAAACTACCTGTAACAAATGCCAACGACCACACCATGCGACGGAATGCACTGTTAACCCATTCAAATGCGTGCAATGCAAAATAACATGGCACAGATTGTGGGATTATTCAGTTTTTAAAAAACCGCAATCTGAGCTATAAAAACTCCAATTCCAACAGGCTCGCGCGGCTCATACGCAGCTGTTCTTATGGGTTCCAACGGCTACAATCTCATGAATGAGGAGCCTTGTGCTTCAATCACCGAACCTGTATGTTTAGCTACCGCAATTTCACAGTTGGCTGTAAGAGTGAAGAGAGCAGTCCTGAAACATCGCAGAAAAATCCTGAAAAAGGTTAAGTCTCCTAGGGACACAAAATCTCCTAGTAATCAGATCTCTTAACTGCTCCACAAACCAGGCCAGCGACGAAACTGCGTACCCATCGTCAAGCATTTCAGGAGCTAATTTCCACATAGGAATTATTGGACTCCCTGTGCACTATGCAAATGGCTCGGGCAGTGGTTTACTTTAAGTTCATTAATACAACTGGACTATTGAGACTTTCAATGTCCAACATAATCCAATGATATTGTATGAGTTTCCTTTGAAAAAAGACTTTTTCAAAGCATTAATAGCTAAACACGGACGTGTTTGCTCTTGCAGAAACTTGGCTCGTAGAAGAAAAAAAGTAACCTTCTACGGATATGACATTATTTGTCACTATCGCAACAACTCGTCAAGGAGTAGGCGCGGTGGGGAAGTTATTATTGGTGTCAGGAGAAGTGTCGGATTCTTCAAAATATCTCTCCCACCACTAGCTGAAATAGAAAGTGAGAAACAGAACTTGATCTTCAATTCTGGTGATCAAACTAGGGTATAGTCTGGTGAGCCAACTGAGGAAGTAGTTGAGGTATCAATAAAAGAAGGGATCAAATCAAATCAAATTAACACGGTTTTTGAAGAAAAACAAACATAGATGTTATGGTAATAGTTGAAACTTTCTTAAAATATGAGCATAGGTTCAATATACTAAATTATGCGACACGCTGGTTAGATATAGTATGCAGTATTAAAGGAGGGGTCCTTATGCTAGCCAGAAACAATCTAGCTTTCAGACATATGAGTTCTTTTAAACTTAACCTTATCGAAGTAATAGGCATTACAGTATCAAAGAATAATGGACCAATTTCTATAGTGGCGGCCTACCATCCTGGTGCGAATACATCAGTCAGTACATTTAAAAAAGATATTAGTAATCTTACGAAACTAAAAAATAACTATATAATTTGTGGGGATTTAAATGCCCGTCATCACATGTGGATCTATGCATGCACAAACTCAGACGGCAAATACCTATTTCATAAAATTCAAAAAGGTCAGTTCACTGTTTACTATCCAAACACACTCACTCACTTCCTCGCAGATGCAAAACGCAATCCATCAACAATTGATGCTGCACTTAGCAACAATAGTCTCGAGTTCTCAGAGCTGAAAACTTCTATACACTTTTCCTCCGACCATCTTCTAGTATCGTTTTCAGTTTTAAAGAAAAATATTAGCATTGATTCCGACAAATTCATTTACGGTTATATAAATGCAAATTGGCTACATTCTAAACATCTCATCAACTCCAAAACCCATCTGAATTCACTCTAGATAAAATCCATACCCACACCCAAATAGATAATATGATTATTAGTATCAGTTCTATCATAAATACAGCTCATGACAGTGTAGTCCCAACCAGATCCCCGGGCAGTTATAAGCTCGTAATTCCAGCAGAAATCCTAGCCTTGATAAAAGTCACTCACAGGAACACTCACAGGAAAAGATGGCAAAGGCATAGACTTAATCATAGGACAAGAAGCTCATTTTATTTTTTGATAAACCTAATTGAACATAAGTTATCAGTTTTATGTTTTATAGTGAAGCATTCAGAAACTGGCTCATAACGTAACAATTGACCTCACTAGCAAACTCGAGCACCAAATCAAATCAACCATACAACAGTTTTCCAGAACCAACCAATTGAACAAAATAAACACTCAACACTTATTTAAACCCAAAGACATTATAAAAGTTATAAAACGAATCAAATAAAAAAATCCCCGTATCCACGTATCCAGATAGAGTCAATAATGCTTCCATCAAGAGACTATCAATCAAAGCTGTCATCTACCTAAACAATATTATAAATGGGTGTATAAAACTTGGTTATTTTCCGAACGCATGGAAAAAGCTAAAGTTATTGCAATTCCCAAATCCGGAAAGGACCTTTCCCTGCCAAAAAATTACAGACCCATAAGTTTACTTAGCTGCCTTGGGAAATATTTGAAAAACTACTAGAATCCAGACTAGCACTGCACACTTCAAGTAATAATATAGCTCCTGACAATCGATTTGGTTTCCGTCCTGCTCTATCTACTACGCATCATCTTCACAGATTGATAAAAAATATTTCGCATGATAGACAAAGCAAACAATCGACGGGATAAGTTTTACTTGATACCGCAAAAGCTTTTGACTCTATATGGCACCAAGGATTAATTTACAAGCTCATCAAATTAAACTACCCAACCTATCTAATCAATATAATAAAGTCCTTTATTTCAAAACGGATAAAGGAAATTCACATTTCAAACTAGACGTCTGGGTCCTATTCCCCTACGGCAGGTGTACCACAGGGCAGTGTCTTGTCTCCAATGTTTTTCAACATATATACATCTGATATTCCATCTATACACAAATGTGAACAATTCTTTTATGTAGACAACATTGCTTTCTGGTCATCATCTAGCTATCCTAAATGAATCATTAAAAACTTAAATACAACCTTAAAACAATACTCTAAATACTGTAAAGATTGGAAGCTAAAACAAAATGGCTTCAAATCTGAAGCAATTTCCTTCTCAAGAAGAACTAGCCATCTAAAACTTTCTCACAGTATTTTAAATATGGAAAACATCAACATACCTTAAGAAAACTCAATAAAATATCTGAGTTTATTCCTCAGAAAAAGGCAGGTATTCAAAACACATACTGATAACCTTATTATCAAGTGTAAAAAAATGATGCAAAATTCTATATCCCTTCTTAAATAGAAAATCGAAACTCAATTTAAACAATAAATTACTGATATCTCAAGCTCTAATAAGACCCTTTATTACATACGCCTCGCCTGTTTGGAACCACTGTGCCAAATCCCACATGTTAAAGATACAAAAAACTCAAAACAAATTTTTAAAAGCATCGCTAAGGGTCCCTCCTTGGTAAAGTATAAAGGCATTAAATCTGATACCCAGAATGTGGCAATGTAAGATACCCAGAATCCAGAAAACCATGTCGAAATGTAATGTAATGTATGATCGTAAATGCAATGCCAGTATATAAACATTGATAAGAAATTCAGTAGACTAAATCAAATGTTTGTAAATAGTACTAGTTACTAAAAGTAAAAAAAAAGTAGTAAAACTGATATTGATGAAATTTTAAATAAATTTAACTGACTAACTAACTAACTATGACTTTCTTGGTGCGTAAGGATGAACCCATCACCCTGCAAAATTTCGAAATCCTTGGTCCACTGATGTGCGCTACCTCAGGGTTTCCATTGATCGAAAAGTTTCTTTTAAGAAGCATGTAGATCATCTTGCTACCAAAACAATTAACCTCTTGACGAGTGTGTATCCATTCATCAAGCGCCACTCGGGACTGTCGTGGGATAATAAGCTTATTATCTATCGGCAAGTTGGCTTGACGGTGCTGATGTACGGATTCAATGTTTGGAGCAATTGCTCAAACGCGAATATGATAGTAGTGCAGAGAATCCAGAACAAGTTTCTGATAATGATTCTCAAACTGCCTATTAGATACCCCTCAAGTGAACTGCATCTAGATGCAGGGTTCCTTTTGATAAGTGAGCGCATTGAAACCGATTCCATGCGTCTATAACTCACCTCCGGGAACTCCACCTCTGCGTTGATCCGGGATCTTTCTAAGGTGAATTTTTTGAGTAGTGTGTAGTTAGGTTTAAGGTATAGATTAAGGTTTTTTTTTAAGCTTTAAGTTATCTTTGAGGATAAAGTGGGGTTCGCCCCAATAGATGGCCTTGTGCTATCCAATATCAGCTAACATGCTGTTTATAATTTTAAACTCGTAGTGACAGTTTAGGCAGAACCTATATGTTTAATCTGTAGATACAATGTAACGGCTCAGAGCCACTCTCTAGCGTAGATGCTCCAAGGTGCAGGGAACGTTGGTTAGTTATCTATTAAGAATGATCCAAATGAAAATTATGCTTTTAAGTGATAACACACTACAATTTTTATTACTTAAAAAACGGTTGGTTGGTGCGTCAGAAGAAGAAAATGACCATCAAGCAAAAACTTGTAGAAGCCATCGTAGCGGCATTGTTTGCATTGATGAGCGTTGCGCCTGAAGTTGAAGAATGAGGAAAAGAATTGGAGAGCTATTCTTTTGGAAAAACATGAGAATAGATATAGGTAATCACGTAAAGATATTTGATTTATGCCAGAAAAATAAAATCGCACAATTGCCAGAACGCACCTTTCAGTTGCAAGTGTCTCAAATTGTAATATCCAGCACATCTAGCAACATCATTCAAAGGTATAATTTTAACAATAACAGGCGTTGAGGACTCCAAACAGTGATCAAAAAATCCAATACCTGTTTCTATACTCACCAACTGCCCGCAAAAAAAAGACATGTCTACTAAGGATCTTATCTTAGCGCTTGCTGAATGTAAAATCGCGCCTACTGCGGTTAAAAATTTTCTATCCAAAAGAAACGATACGAAGACCAGTCTATGTATCTGCTTCATTTCACTAAGTGTTCTATAACTAAGTGTACTATTCGAAACGTGCACTTTAAATTTGTAAACTAAGGCGCGTAAAGCGCTTAACCGACTGTTAAGCAATAATCATGACTTGAATTGAAAATTCACGTTGTTACAATTATCAAAAACATGATGTTCACTGCTTTCCGCGGTGTTGTAAATGTTTGTGTTTTACACCGTTTATTTTTTACGTATCCTCTAAAAAGGCAATGGAATTTCTGTCTCCGATACTGAAGTCTTCGCACAATTTTTTCTGTGTAAATTGTCTACCCAAACCAGATCCTGCGAAGCAACGGGTGTTCTATCGGGATGAAAGCTTGTTCAACAATTTGGAGTTTTTGTCCATTTTCAAGGGTTACGAATACTCAAATCCGTATGATGATAGATATTTTAGCACGGACAGAGTCATTATAACGGAACATGCAAAAATCTATCCTGAAATCAGAAAAATGGCCACCAAGCCGAAGCCGTTTCCCAGGAAGTTGAAAACATTGTTGAAAATTTTCCCTGCGGTTCATCGTCTGCCTTTTAACAAGTATTTGTCCTTGGTGGACATGTACGAAGATATCATTCGAAAGGAGAACGAAATCCGCAGTTGCTATCGCGACAGAAGTTTAAATACGAGATTGAGCGATAAATTTGATATTATGGTCGATCGCACGACGCTACACTTGAGAATTTCGAGCCGTACGGAGAGAAAATCGCAAGGAGATTCGGCGAGTCAAAAATCTTCCTCGATTGAAAGTTTTCTGACTGATATTTTGGTGGCACGAGACCCACCATCTTCATCGTCGAGTTCTAGTTCGATGACAAGGGCAAGTCCACCAGAGTCCTTAGGAATAACAGACAGTGAGCCTGGCAATGTGAGCTCTCAGCAATATTCTACCCAGGATTCGTATGTATGGCCGGAAAGTCCTAGGCCCTCGAATGTGACATTGCAAAAGTCTCCTAGAGGAATGTCCTTAGAATCAACAGCTCAAACTCACAGGAACCCGGAAGAGGGTGAGTTTAGTGGATTCCGACGTCCACGGCCACAGGAAGATAAGGAAACGACTTCTGCAGCCAAACGCCGACGACTGTCTATCCCCATGAATCCAACTCCACAGGAGATACAGTCCGGTCCTCCACGTACACAGGGTGCAAGAGTGCCGCGCGTTCCAGGAGGATGATAAGGGATGATGTTTGCCCTACTGAATTGTTTATATTATTTTGTATAAGTTTATGTTAGTGTTCAAGTATTCTAGTAACAAGCGATGATTGTAATACATTTTTAAATAGATTTATTCTTTGTCAATAATTGATTGTTGGTATGTACTAAAAATAAACTTAGGTGAATTTAAAAACGTGCGTGTAATAAACCATCATCGTGTTTACTTCAAGTTTTACTGTAACAAACGAGGAACGATGCCGAAATTGTCACTTATTCGGTCATGGTGAAGCAAATTGCCATCGCAGTAGGCGCATATAAATACTGATGGAAAACGCGCCATAACGAAGTTAGAGGCGAAATAATACCCACAAAGGCACTCAGCGAGACCAAGTTATCACTCCCGACACAATCACTGTCGATGGAACAATTAACTTATCTAAAGGGACTGTCAGTGAAATCCTACCACAAGGCGGTGTCCAGGATTCTAATCGGGATTGATAATGCTCACCTTGGAAAACCTCTTCGAGAGGGCGTGGAGGGCAGGCCAGGTGAGCCATTAGCATGCAAAACGTGCCTTGGTTGGATCGTCTCTGGACCATGCCATATTGCAACGACCGCTTCACCAAAGAAGAAAATTCCTGTGAAGCGAAGTGCACCAGCTGCGGGTGAAAATGCATCCTCGAAGTCTCCTAGCGGGTCTCCGAAGCGATCAACTCCTGATCGTGGTTCCCAAGATAATTCCTTATACGTAGATGACAACACCTCCGAGGAGGAAGAGAAAGAAAAATTTAAAGTGTGTCGAGGTCGACGGGCTCGCCGTGGATCGGACAGCGGATCTGATCATAACCCTTACGCTAGATCGGACTCGGATGCTGGTAAACGAAGATCTACTCGTGCGCCGGCACGCGGAAGTCGAACCTCGGCACGGAACGTGCGGAAGCGCTACAGCAACGATGAATCTGGGGAGAGCGCTAGCGACGACGATTTCAGTGAGGATGAGTTAGCAACATCGAGATAGTCCGATCAGCAATACCAAATTCGAGTAATTCGCGACTGTTGGAAACAGTAAATAACAAAAATGTCACATCAGCAACATAAACACCCCAACGTGGAATGATCCAGAGCACCGTCAAGGCAACCCTACGATAAGCTGTACGAACGGATGTTTAGTTTATGCTAGGGCAATCGTGAAGGAATGTTTTGTTTATGCTAGGGCTGTCGCGAGCGGAGGTTCTAAGAACAAACAGGATCTAACGCGATTAAACCTTGACTTCTCTATAAACGAAGATCAGGGACACACCAAGGTGGGGGAATAAGGACCCTTCAAGGTAAAGCTAACGGTTCGCGTTAGAAGTAAATGATCGAGTGATAAAATCAGTGAAACTAACGTGTATTCAGGGATTGAAAGTGTGAAGTGAGTAAATCATTTTCTACCGTCACCGGACCGCTACAAGCAGACGTCAACCAGCGACCTGAGTCACCTGGACAGCTAATCACTCGTTTCAGGAAAAAGGGACAACCACAGTTGCACTTGAAAGGAACGATGCATCTAACAAAGATTACCATGAAGGGTTTGGCTACAACCATATTGCTGTAAGTAATAAATTCAATGTAGCATCAACATATTACTGTAAGTAATAAAATTTGAAAGTAAGTAGAAACGGTAAAAGTGTTTTGAGGAATAAGAGTGTTTTGAAAAATAAAAGTGTTGAAAAAGAAGAGAGTTGTCTCAAAAGCGTATTAACCCACACTAAAAAAAAGGACATACATATCCTGAAAAAGCGTACAGTTATTGTTTTAAGCTGAAAAATCTTATCTCCAGTTCAAAAACTTAAAAATTAAAAGGGACAGAAAAATGGAAAGTCAAATCCAACAAATTCTGTCACGATTGGCTAGTTTAGAAAGTGTCTCAGCCAGTACATCATCAACAAACAACGAAGATCCTGCGATATTTTTCGCAGACATGAACGGAGTAGCCATTGATACAACCTCATTTGAAAAAATTCCGGAAACTGTGAAGCATTTACCAACTTTCACAGGAGATTCCAGAGAACTTAATTGTTGGATAGATGATGCAGAAAGCCTAGTACGGCTATATTAGACAAATTCTAGCTTTCCTTTGGCCCAACAGAATAAATATCATATGATGTGCAAGGCCATACGGAGGAAAGTTATAAAAGAAGCTAACGACGCATTAGTAGCATCTTACGTTGGAATAAATTGATTCCATATAAAAAAAATTCTGCACACATATTACGGAGAAAAACGTGATCTAGAAACGTTAGACTATCAACTAATGAGCTCTAAACAAAAGGGACGATCACTGGAGATATACTATGATGAGGTTAACAGAACATTGTCGCTCATCGCGAATCAAATAAAATCGGATGACAGATTCAGTCATCCTGAAGCTATCAAATGACTAATTGAAACGTGCAATCGAAAGGCCATCGATGCCTTTACAACAGGTTTTAATGGAGACCTAAGTAAATTCATATGAAATATCGAGCCAAAATCTCTGGCCGCAGCTTATAGCTACTGCATCGATTTTCAAAATGCAGAATATAGAAAAACGATCGTGAGACCTTGTCCGCAAGGGACAACCGAGAAATTTCTCAAACCTGAGAAACAATTATCCGCCAATACCCACGAAGTCTATTTTACAACAAAGAACATATAATCACGCTAATAGGAGATATGTTCCTCCAAATCCACCAATGAGAACATATAATGCCCCCAATTTTATGCCCAAACCGCATAGGCCATTCCAACATTCCAGGCCACAGCCAATGGAAGTTGATCCATCTATACACTCGCGACAAATTAACTACACGAATCGGCCAAGCAATTCAAATCAGCATCGTCCACTTAAAAGGCCAAGAACGTTTAATATGGAAGCAAGACAAATCTACCAAGAGTATCGCAACGATGAAAGTATGGTTCGAAACGCAGAGCTTAATTTTTTAGGCTAAAGTCCTCGTTGCCATATTTTCTTTCTTATGGTAATCGAGAAGAGCCATTAAAAATTCTTATTGATACAGGTTCAAATAAAAATTTCATCCAATCTAAATATGCGAGAATTTCGCATCAAATTGAAAAACCATTTTTTGTTTCTTCAGTGGGAGGAGACATAAAGATAGAAAAGTATTCTCAGGTAAAATTGTTTTAACCTTATTCGGATATAAATGTGTAATTATTTTTCCACTTAAATGGACTTAAGACATTTGATGCGATAATTGACCATGACACAATTACAGAATTAAAAGCAGTAATAGACACTGCAGCAAAAAAACTAACCATTAACAAAAAAGGAGTAATACCTTTAAAATTGCATACTTTCCAAGAAATTACAACAAATACAAATTCGGGATGAACATCTATGTTCTAAAGAAAAGGAAAAATTATACTCGCTACTTGATAAATTTCAAGATCTTTTCCAGCCACCAGACGAAAAACTACGCCTTTTACTACGAAGATTGAAGCAACTATTCGGACAACGAACCGGTATATGGTAAAATTTATCATTATCCCCAATCCTTAAAAAATGAAGTCGATAAACAAATTAACAAAATGTTAAATGATGGTATTATTATACCATCATGTTCACCTTATAATTCACCCATTCGAGATTCGGAGGAACTAGCAGTGCGGATCTCGGGTGATTACCCAGGAGCGACCGTATACCAAATGACAAAGGTGCACACTATGAAAAATTTGACACTACCCGCACAAACTATGATGGCTACCCAACTTATCGAAAAATTCGCGCATCTAAAGAGACTGCCTCTAACATCTTTCAGCAATGTCGTCCCACAAATATTGATTGGTGTAGACAATTTCCATCTAGGAAAAGCATTGAGAAATGCAGAAGGAGGAGATCACGAGCCATTCGCATCTCAAACTCGTTTAGGATGGGTAGTTTATGGACCACATTCGACGGCGGATGCTACCTCCAGCAAAGAACATTAAAACTATCACATCGCCTCGGTGAAGAACATTTTCTCCCTTGAGACGCTGGGAATAATAAAACCAGTGAAACCTCTTAGATCCAATGTCGAAGAGAGAGCTTTGGCCCTTCTGAACAGGGAGACTAAGTTTTTTGGCACCCGATACGAGACCGGGTGTAGGGTTTGCTCTGTTGGCAGGGTAGTAGCAATACTTCACTGATACGGGAATGGATCCGAAGCTTCTAGAAAGATAACATAGGCTCTCCATTCCCTACAGCTACCCAATACGTCCACGACGTACAGAGCGGTAACATGTCTCTCCGAATATCTGAACTTGGGTATACGGGGAAACCCAACCCCTTGGGAGGATGAGTGATATGGCTGAATTGGGGGGAGGGAGAGATACCAGCGTCTGTTCTCCATGTCAGGGGCGGCTGGTTCTCTCTTTTGTCCTGGCTTCACACGGGACTTCAAACAGCTGTGAAGCGTAGGTCCTCCGACGAGACAGGGGGTTGGGGGAGAGGCCTTGCAAGCCACCACCAATACAAAAGCAACGTACAGAAACCAAGAAGGTAATTCGATTCGGAACTACGGCAAACGACCTACGCTACGAAAAAGGATTAATGATTGGAAACTTGGAACATGGAACTGCAGATCCCTCACAGCACCCGGAAGTACCCGCATTCTTGCGGATGAGGTTAGGACCCGCGGCTTCGGAGTAGTAGCACTTCAGGAGGTGCGTTGGAAAGGAGTTACAGAGCGCCCCTATCGAAGCGATTGCACGATCTACCAAAGTGGTGGAGAAAAGCATGAGCTAGGTACGGCGTTCCTGGTCATAGGTGAGATGCGGAAGCGAGTGATCGGATGGTGGCCGATCAACGAAAGGATGTGCAGATTGAGGATACGTGGGAGGTTCTTCAACCTGAGCATTATTAACGTGCACAGTCCACATCTTGGAAGCACCGATGATGATAAGGACAACTTTTATACGCAGCTGGAGAGGGAGTACGACCGCTGCCCACAACACGACGTCAAGATTGTCATCGGTGACTTCAACGCTCAGGTCGGACGGGAGGAAGCATTTAAACCCACAATAGGATGTTTCAGCGCCCACCAGCTGACGAACGACAATGGGCTTCGCCTTATAAACTTCGCCTCCTCCAAGCACATGACTATCCGCAGCACCTTCTTCCAACACACACCTCGATTCAGCTACACCTGGAGATCACCACAGAAGACATATTCCCAGATTGACCACGTTCTCATTGATGGAAGGCACTTCTCGGACATTATCGACGTACGGACATACAGAGGAGCAAACGTCGACTCAGACCATTTCCTGGTTATGGTTAAGTTACGCCAGAAACTCAGCGTAGCCAATAGGCTACGATCCCAGCCCACCCCAAGGCTCAATACAGATCGGCTGAAGCAAGCTGATGTGGCGAGAGACTTCGCGATCGCGCTGGGGGAGGCGCTGCCGGAGGATACCACCACCGAGGCGATGTCACTCAACGACCACTGGCGAATAGTGGAGCAAGCCATCAGCAGCACGGCCGAGCGAATAATTGGCCGCGTAACACGTAACCAGATGAAGGAATGGTTTGATGATGAGTGCAGACGAGCACTATCCGAGAAGAACGCAGCGCGCACCCGAATGCTCCAGCGCGAGACCCGGCAGAACGTGGAAAACTATAGACGACTGAGAAGGCAGCAGACCCGACTCTTCCAGGACAAGAAGCGCAGCTTTGAAGAGTCGGACGAGCAACTGATGCAACAGCTCTCTCAGTCGGGGGAAACCCGCAAGTTCTACAGGATGTTGAAGACGGCAAGAAGCGGTTTTACTCCTACGATCGCGATGTGCCGTAACGTGGAAGGAGACATACTGTCGGACGAGCGGGAGGTGATTGACAGGTGGAAGTGCTTCTATGACGGACACCTTAACGGAGCAGAAGCAGTGGATACCAGGCGAAGCGCAAGATGCAGAATTGAGCAGCCCTACGATAACGAACACGACTATGACGAAGTGCCCCCGCCATCCTTGGACGAAGTCGTCAGCGCCATCAAACAGTTGAAATGTAACAAGTCAGCTGGCAGCGATGGGCTGGTAGCTGAGCTGTTCAAGTTGGGACCGGAGAGGCTTGCCGTTAACATCCACTGGCTGATCAGAAGAGTTTGGGACCAGGAAGAACTACCGGATGAGTGGAAACTGGGTGTCATACACCCAGTCTACAAAAAGGGCGACAGATTGGACTGTGCTAACTTCCGAGCCATCACAGTCCTGAATGCTGCCTATAAGATCCTGTCCCGAATACTTTTCTGCAGACTTGCGCCCCTTGCTACAGATTTCGTTGGAAGCTACCAGGCAGGATTTGTTGGAGGCAAATCTACCACCGACCAAATCTTTACTCTACGGCAGATCCTCCAGAAATGCCGAGAGCACCAGATCCCTACGCACCACCTATTTATTGATTTCAAGGCGGCCTATGACACCATAGATCGAATGGAGCTATGGAACACCATGCAGCAGTACGGATTCCCTGGGAAGCTGGTACGGCTGTTAAGGGCCACCTTGGATGGGGTACAGTGCAAGGTGCGAGTGTCGAACATGCTTTCGGAGCCGTTTGACTCACACCGGGGTCTGAGGCAAGGGGACGGACTCTCCTGTCTACTGTTTAACATCGCTCTGGAAGGTGGCCTGAGAAGCGCGGGCTTCGACATACGGGGCACGATTTTCTCCCGATCTCTCCAATTCCTGGGCTTCGCGGATGACATTGACATCATCGGAAGGACATCTGTGGTAGTATGCGAGGCGTATACTCGACTGAAACGCGAGGCCGCTAGGATTGGTTTGAGGATCAATGCGTCGAAGACCAAGTACCTGCTTGCCGGTGACTCTGATCGGGATAGAGCCCGACTTGGAAGCAGAGTAGCAGTTGATGGTGACGATCTTGAGGTGGTAGAGGAGTTCTGCTACCTTGGTACGATCGTCACTTCGGACAATAATGTGAACAGCGAAATTCGAAGACGCATTGTTCAGGGAAATCGTGCCTACTATGGGCTCCATAAACTCCTGCGATAAAGAAGACTCCAGCAACACACGAAATGCACAATATATCGCACACTGATACGCCCGGTAGTCCTCTATGGTCATGAGTCTTGGACGATACGGACGGAGGACGCCAACGCTCTCGTCATTTTCGAGCGGCGGGTGCTACGGACTATCTTTGGCGGTATTTGTGAGCAGGGCGTGTGGAGAAGGAGAATGAACCAAGAACTAGCTGAGCTGTATGGCGAGCCGGACATCCTGACGGTGGCGAAGGCCGGCAGAATTCGGTGGTTGGGGCATGTCATGAGGATGCCGGACTCATGCCCCACCAAGAAGGTGCTCGTCAGCGACCCGTTCGGCACGAGGCGCAGAGGAGCGCAGCGAGTTCGGTGGCTGGACCAAGTGGAGCAGGACCTGTCGGAGATTGGGTGCAGCCGGGGGTGGAGGAGAGCAGTCCTGGACCGAGTTTCCTGGAAACTGATTGGCAACCTGGCCATGTCAGCACGACGTGCTCAACTATGAGCGGGCCAAGAAAGAAGAAGACGAGACCGGATTGCTATGGAAATTCGGGAATACACAGCTACCGTGTAACAGAACATCAGCTATGAAACGGTATGTGCACATAAGGCAGAAAATGGCAAGAAATTCAACGATAGCCACCGCTGTGCACGAAAAAATGAGGCACTACAAGGAAAAGGGTCACATCCGACGCCTGACCGAAAGCTAGCAATCAGAGAGGCATCCGAAAGATTGGTTTCTGCCTATCTTCTCAGTAATCAACCCAAATAAACCCGGAAAGACACGACTAGTATTCGACGCAGCTGCCAAAGTGAATGCAGTCTGTCTAAACTCCTTCCTCTTCACAGGGCCAGACCTGCTTGCCAGCCTACTTTCGGTTCTGATTAAGTTCCGCGAATATCGCGTGGCTGTCGTAGGGGATATTCGTGAAATGTTTCATCAAGTAGAGATAAAGGTCGAAGATCAGCGTAGTCAGATGATTTTCTGGGTAGGAAAGGATCCAAACGGGCCCCCTGATGTGTACGTATTCACCGTGATGACGTTCGGTGCGTCGTGCTCTCCGAGTTGCGCACAATTCATCAAGAACTGCAACGCGGATCGTTTCACCGATAAGTATCCTCGAGCAGTGCAATGCATCTAGCAAGAATACTACGTGGATGATATGCTGATGAGCGTGGAAACTGAAGAGCTCTCAAGCTGGCCGATGAAGTCCGTCACATCCACGCCAGTGGAGGATTCAAGATCCGGAACTGGCTCTCTAACGCAAAGAACGTCGTCTGCCAACTACGATCGCTAAATAACGAAGAAGGAAATGTTAACGAAGGAAACAGAATGGCGGTGGAAAAGGTCCTCGGAACGTGGTGGGACACCTCCTGCGATATATTCATGTTCCGCTTGGCTCAAAGATACTACGAGACATGTTCAACAGCGTTCATCTCGAAACGAGAGATCCTACGTGTGTTGATGAGCATATACGATCCATTAGGGTTACTTGGACAGTACTTAAAGTATTTGAAAATTCTCTTACAAGAAATTTGGCGAGCCGGCTACGGATGGGACCAGCAACTCGAAGGCCAACTATTAGAAAAATGGGCCAGGTGGCTACCAATACTTCCCAAAGTAAAAAACGTCAAAGTACCGAGGTGTTACCGACAAATTACGTCCCCGCTTTCAAAAACGGAACTGCATGTGTTTTGTGCCGCTAGCGAAAATGGCATGGCCGCCGTTGCATATCTGAGGTTCGAAGAAAACGACATCGTTGAATGCGCTCTGGTGGGTTCTAAAACTCGAGTGGCCCCATTGCGATTCCTCTCAATCCCAAGGTTGGAGCTCCAAGCCGCTGTAATTGGAGCACGTTGGGCATCGTCTATCATTAGCGCTCTTCGCATCAACGTGTCACGAACAATATTCTGGACCGACTCTCGGAACGTGATAAGCTGGTTGCGCTCGGATCATCGCCGATACAATCAGTTTGTAGCTTTCTGAGTAGGAAAGCTTTTGGAAATAGCACATGTCGAGCAATGGAGATGGGTACCCACAAAGCTGAACGTGGCCGATGATGGGACTAAGTGGACAACCACGCCAGCGCTCACCTGCACCAGCAGATGGTTCTCTGGCCCGAGCTTCCTATGGACCACCGAGAACGAATGGCCCAACTCCGTGACATATCCGAAGGATACATCTGAGAAATTGCGCCCCAACGTGTTGCATCATCAAGTGGAAGAACCGCTGATTGCGTTCCATCGTTTCTCGAAGTGGAAAAAATTGGTAAGGACAGTTGGATTCGTTATCAGATTCACAGCCAATGCTAGGCGCTGTTTGAAAAAAGAGAAGACTGTCCGCGGGCCAATGACACAAGCAGAACTGGCTGAAGCTGAACGTATCCTGTTTACTCAAATTCAGCTGGAGGCATACCCTCGCGAGGTGCAAGATTTAAGGAATGCGGGAAGTATGCTACGCGCGTGGGAAAAAGGCGTGGATAAGACCAGCAGCTTCTTTAAACTAACACCAATGATCGACGAACCAAGAATAATGAGAAAGCGAGGGCTCATTGCTGACTGGCCCGGAATTCCCGAGGCAACGCGACAGCCTATCATTCTCCCGCGAAAGCATCACGGCACACAACTAATAATCCTCGATATGCACCAGAAATTCAAGCATTGCCAACACCAAACGGTCATAAATGAACTTCGATCACGGTACTAAATCCCTCGGTTACGCACTGAGTACAACCATGTTCGAGCAACCTGCCAGATGTGCAAGAACGTCGGGGCAAACCCGAGGCCCCCCTTGATGGGTAACGTTCCATATCAAAGAGTACCCGTTGGGCAAAGACCCTTCTCAATCACGGGAATCGATTACTTTGGTCCGCTTTTAGTGGTTTTTGGACGACAAGTGGAAACGCGGTGGGGTGTCATATTCACATGTCTGACGTCTCGTGCCGTACACATTGAGGTGGCTCAATCTTTAAACACAGCCTCCTGTATCATGGCCATTCGCCGATTTATCGCGAGACGCGGCACCCCACTCAAATTGATCAGCGATCGGGGCACAAATTTCGTTGTTTCTTCACGCGAACTGTTTGAGGCTTTGAAAGAAGTAGACGAACAGGAGATAATAAAGGAGTTCACGGGACCAGCAATGAAATGGAGTTTCAACCCACCGGGCACACCACATTTTGGAGGCTGTTGGGAACGTCTAGTTCAGTCTATAAAGACCGTTATCGAAAAATTTGAGCTATCTAGACGTCTAACGGGTGAAGTTCTAATGTCGACGCTAGCGGAAATCGAATTCATCATCAACTCTCGACCGACAGCCCGATAACCTCAAACCATCTTTTACTGGGCAGTTCGGACGGGAGTAAACCGCCCACAGCACGTCAAGATGGTCCCATATGCGTGAAAATTTCATGGCGATTGGCTCAACAAAAGCCGAGACCTCTGATTAAAGTAGACGATATTGTGATTAAAGCGGATAATACCATGGCTAGGAACTGTTGGCCAAAAGGCAAAGTAGTAGACGTCATCCAAGCGAAAGACGGCCAGGTTCGACAGGCCAGCGTGCAAACCGCGAATGGCATTTACACTCGTCCAGCAACAAAGATTGCAATATTAGACGTACTTGAGAAAAAATTACCGAACCACTCCACAAAGTGCTGAAACGCGGATAAGCGACATCGGAGCTGTTGAAGGTGACAGACGGAATGAGCAAATAGTCAGAAAAAAATGAGTGAGACATGCACACTGAGGGAGGGAATGTTATAGCATGCCATGATGGTCATAGATTGCCATGCTTGTTATAACATGCCTTCCTCATCATAGCATCCAATGCTCATCCGTTTGTATATAAAAAGAGAGAAGAAATTGAAGAAAAGGTAGTTAGCAAAAGAAGTAAGCAAGAGCAAGAATTAGAGCGAAATAAAGACTAGCTTTTTTGTTTTTTTTTTTCTCTCTCTTCGCCAGAGAATTCCTAATTAACCGTCGATATACCGCCAACTACATATTTACACAACCTCACCTTAGAACATCGAAAGACACTAAATTTTATTAGTATGCAAAATGAATCCTTGACATTTAAGATAAATTCATTTGGATCCGTTGGAGGAATGATACTATTATCTATAATACTTGTTACCATGGTACGATGTATGCCACGATGTAAAAGAACAAATATCGAGATCGAAATCTCATTGCAAGAAATAAGTAACCCGCGTATCGATACATTCACTAATATCCCAAACTCGTTCCAAACATGGAAACGGGAAACAAGAATGATGGTATCAAGGCCAATTTTTTGGAGTGACTATAAAACGATGCTAGCTTGGATTAACTCTGCACACCGTAAGTACAAGCAATTTGTTGCTTATTGCATATGAGAAGTCCTAGAAACGACAACCATGGATCAATGGAGATGGGTGCCAACGGGTCAAAATCCAGCAGATGAGGCCACCAAAAAGGTTACAAGATCATCAATATGGCTAACTGGCATTGAATTCTTTAAGGCGCCTGAGAAATATTGGCCTCAAACGATTATCGCGGAAACAAACGAAGAAGAACATTTCGTAAATTTGCATCAAAGAGACGAGAATTTCATACAACAATCAAATTTATCCAATTGGTGGAAATTGATAATCCGCGTATGTATAATAATGAAAATCGCCGGATACGGACTAAAACGCAAGAAATTCAGCAAACACTATACGGTTGAAGATCGTATGAAAGCCGAAAATATCCTATATCGAAAGGCTCAAAGGAAAGTCTACCCTGCTGAGATCAGCGACCTAGAACAAAACAAGAAGCTGACAACCAACCAATGTTAGATAAAAACGGGGTAATGCGCTTCCGAAGTAGATTGGAATTCGCAGAAAATTTGCCTAACTAGCTAGGGTACCAAAGTACCAAAACACCATCATATTACGCACCTGATCATACTATGGTATCAAGAAATATACAACCACCAATCCGACAAAATAGTTCTAGCGATCTTGCAACAAAAATATTTCATAACTGGATTAAATACAACTTTCCGTTATGTTAAGGCTAGATGCCAATATTGCAAAAACGATAAAGCGAAGCATTATCATTGCATATGGATTGCAGTACCGCCAATAATGACCCCGTTACCTACTTGCCGAACGGACGCATATGTTTACCCGTTCACGCTTCCGGGTATTGATTATTTTGGACCATTTGACGTAGCGGTTTAACGATCTGTCGAAAAACGTTGGGGTGTCATATTTACGTGTATGACGACACGCGCAAGCCATGTAGAATTGGCTGAAAAATTGGATACAGACTCTTTCTTGCTTTGTTTCACGAACTTTCAAGGAAGAAGAGGAGCCGTGTCACAGGTGTATAGCGACAACGGAACAAATTTTGTGGGAGCGAACAATGAATTACTACGGTTGGTAAAACAAATCAACTCCGTAATGCCAAAAGGAGAAGCAATGAATCTAAATATTGCATGGCACTTTAACCCGCCAGTTGCCCCACACTTTGGTGCATCATGGGAAAGGCTGATTCGTATAATAAAATCCACTCTAAAGGAAATGATATACTGCTGGCGGCATCGTCCTCCTACACTAGAAACGTTAAGAAGAGCATTGATACATGCGGAATTCGTATGAAATTTACGACCTCTAACGCATGTACCACTTAATCACGAAGATGATGAAGCATTAACATCGTTCCATATTCTCATAGGGAGAACGGGTAATTATTCTGTATCAATCGAATTTCAACCGCATATGCTGGAACAAAAACATGGGCGTCGGGATTTATACTACGTTAAGGTGTTTTGGGAACCGACCGCCCGAAATGGAACCGACAAACGGAACCCATTAAGGTTGCCGATATTGTCGTCATAACTGATCCCACTAATAAATTGGGTACATGGTTAAAGGGTCGTGTTGCGAATGCAATAGTATGCTAATAAAAAAGACGTTTTTTAGTTCTTTATCTTCCAAAACAGTATACGAAGAAAGAAAATATAAACTTTAAAGAGGTCTTTGTTATGATTGCGAAAACAAGAGCCTCGCAGGACCCTTGTTCTGCCTTTTATACTAAAATCCTTCCCAGACGTGAATTTTATACTAAATTCACAGACGTGAGCTTTTCAACCGGTTCACTCTCTGGGTGCGCGAGAGCGTTACAAATGTCATTTGGACCAGTGGGTAGGCTCGATGTCAAACTCGACCTTCAGGGTCATCGACATTTAAGCGAACGATGCTTCGCAAGCCTTTATCGATGCTCCGTCTCCCTCTTACGCGCTGACGACTCGTGAGTTTTTAGCCCGAAGCAAACAGCTCGGCCTGGAGAGGCTTGATGCGTCGATTGCGAAAATACACATAAGAAAACGCGGAAAAACTCAAAATACTCCCGTACATAAGCGAATACCACAATCAGCCCAATCACTAAATCACAGTTTTAAGCAATTAAACCAGAGCCAAACATTGGAGCGACAAACGATCGGAACTAAACCAAGAAACTAGTCGATCTGTTGAAAAGTGCCCAGGACGACTGGGAAGGAAGGCTTGATGCTTAAACAGGAGGAAACAAACGCTGAGGTGAACGAGCTGGAAGGAATCATCGACGAGATAACTGGGAAAGTGTCACGTTCCCTGGATCGGATCAGCATGCTTGATTCGTCCCTCGAAGCGGCAAACACCGAAACGAAGGATGTAAACGGTCAGCTGATGGAATCGAAACAAGATGCTTCCGTAAAGCTGACAGAGATCAGTCGGTTGACCACGCTACTTGAGAACGCACGACTATAATACTATCGGAATAAAGGTAGTAATTTTATAATTCGCAAAAAATTACAAGGACTCCTTAATTTTATATGAAAAAGAGGTTGCATTCGCAACAACCCATTTGCAACATATGCGAAGACACAACTCCTATCAAAGATCAAAGCATTCAAAACATGCTAACTCATGGAACACCCGATGTCATCTTACTCGTCGTCAAAGTGCCATTCGAATTAAAGAGGTGATGAAAGGAATCATTCTGGTAGATACCAGCAAAAATATCGAATTAACGGTCTCATATGGAGAAAGAAGGTTCATACAAGAATCCACAATAATTGAAATAGATAATTATAAACAAACCACAAAGGTCACTTAAAGATGGTTATCTAGTCCCAATACATGAAAAACAAATTCAAAATATTGAATTTCCAATCACCAACGTACTAGAGGAATTGGACATTAGAAAACTTAAATTGATCAAAAAAGTTCAACTAAACCTAGAGTACAGCTTGATTGCTCAGATACGTACAAGCTTATTCTAGAAAACTGGTACTACTAATGCTACCGCTAACCGCTTTGCGCTAATAAGAAAAGCGCCAATTTAACGCCCATCTAAATTATTCAGCTATTTGCTCGCAAAAGACACAACGGAGTCCTCATTTCCCTATCCAAGTAAAGCAATTTTTGTTTTTTCGGAACACACTTATCCGAAAGTTGCCGATACGTTCTGGGAATCGCTCTAGAACCACGTCATCGCTCACACGAACGAGCTAAAACCCGGTAGTGGTGCCCTCGAGCGCGCCATATTGACACACTATCCTGTGAGTCGCTTGAGCTAACCTCGGATAGTATCTCCGTGACGTTGCTATCGTCCGGGTTTTCGTCGTAACAGTTGAGACTCTCTTCGTCGCTGTGGTACGTAACCGAAGGCGATGATGGTCGCTCTGACTGCAGCAAAGAAATCCTATCGTGATCTCGATGCTCGTGTGCCTAATACTAAATCAGGTGATAATCATGATCAAGATAATGACAATGATTCACTAGATCTCGGTTAGCCTGACTGTGTATCAGTGGATGGCGAAGAAAACAAACAATGCATTGATGAAAATGAAGTCGTGCCGATTGTTGCAATTGAGTCACATGATTATCAAGATCACGCAAATGATATTGAACATCTTGAATATCTCAATAATTCTGACTGTAAACAATCAAATGCGACTGCAGCAAAGGAATCCTATCCTGATTTCGATACTAGCGTATTTCATAACGATTTAGGTAAGTATCATGAGCATGATTATGACAATGCCGGAGCGGATGTCGAAGAAGACAAATGTGTTCAAAAAGACAAACGAACCAATGTCGAACACGAAGTCATACCGATTGCTGCCATTGATTCAAATGATCATCAAAAAGATAGAGATGACATCGGACCAGTTGTAAACTTCGGTATCCAGCACTGCATACCATGAAATATGGTCGCAGCAAAGATAATATTGAAAAATGATACCGCTTCTCCTGACTGTACATCATCCAACGTGCAAGACGATAAAAGAAGTATTCTTAAAGATGAGGTCAATCGAATCCCGCAACATACTAAATAATATTATATTGTCTAACGAAAAGACAATCTATATTTTCAAACAGTTAAAGGAACAACAGATAAGGCTTAATTTCTTAGACAAAATATTTCAATACCAAGGTAAAAATAAAATATAAAATCAAGGTATCCACTAAAATCGAGTCTAGCCCGCTTGGGTGCCGGTCCGTCCGACATCGATTCTGGTGTCATGACGAAGGTGCACACTATAAAAAATTTGGCACTGAAATGACGAAGGTGCACGCTATAAAAAGTTTGGCACTGCCCGCACAAACAATAATGGTTTCCCAACTTTTCGAAAGATTCGCGCCTAAAAGGCGAAGACTGCCTCTAACGTTTTACAGCAATGTCGTCCCACAAATATTAATTGATGTAGACAATTGCCATCTGGGAAAAGCGTTGAGAAATGCGGAAAGAGCAGACGATGAACCACTCGCATCTAAGACTCGTTTAGTATGGGTAGTTTGTGAACCACAGCCGACGGCGGATGCTACTTCCAGCAAAGAACATTACAACTATCACATCTGTAGCTGCACGGGATACGGTGAGGAGACCCTAAACGCCGCGGTGAAGAACTTTTTCTCCCTTGAGACGCTGGGAATAATAAAACCAGTGAAACCTCTTAGATCCAAGGACGAAGAGAGAGCTTTGGCCCTTCTGACCAGGGAGGCAAAGTTTCTTGGCACCCGATACGAGACCGGATTGCTATGGAAATTCGGGAATACACAGCTACCGTGTAACAGAACATCAGCTATGAAACGGTATGTGCACCTAAGGCAGAAAATGCATGGAATTTCCTTACATCTATTTGATACAGGAATTTGACACAGGCATGGAATGTATCAAAGAAGGAATTGATCCCGTTACGGGACAATTAGCGAGTGACGCGTTAGGACGAGTTTATACAGCCCACCCCAACAATGCCGAATTCTGCTATCCACGCATGCTGCTCCATGTAGTCACTGGTCCTCAATCGTTTGCATAGTTGAGAACGGTTGATGGCAAAGTATGTGAAACCTATCGAACGGTATGACACAACCTTGCTTGACGGGGATGACCACTGGGACAAGAAACAGCGTTACAATAAGCTGAGTTTGCCTCACGGTCAGACGAAATAAGGACTCTTTTTGCCATCATTTTGACCACATGCTGCCCATCTGATCCCACTTATTTATAGGAAATATATAAGGAAACCTTAATTGAGGATATTCGTCACAAATACACAAAATGTAGATAATTCTGCGTTGTAAGAATCGTTTAATAGGAAAATTTTCAACAGGGCTTTAATCCGTCTTGAAAATAAATGTGTCGCTATGTTTGGTATATGGCTGGTTTAGATAAAACTTCCTACTCCAGTTCGAGATCACCAAAACATTCTTCATTCCGAATATGTTCGTGAAATCAGCTACAGTGTTGACGAACTGAATTCAATAATCGCAATCAAGAGTCCCTTATTGAACAAAGACCAAAAACATGCTTTTAAGATTGTAATGTCCCCCAACAGTAAGTGAATATTTTTTTTTATGCTTCAGGTGGAACAGAAAAAAATTTCCTGACCGATTTGATCTTAGCCGAAATGCGAGCAAAAGGACATGTTGCTCTTGCCATCGTCTGGCATAGCGTCTGGTTGGAAATAAATTGTATAGGATGAATGTACAATGGCACATAAGAATTTTCTCCGAGCGATAAATACCACGCTCAAGAATCCTAGGGGAAATGATAAATTAATGGTTGGTGCATTGGTTCTGCTTTGGGGAGATTTCCTTCAAAATTTGCCAGCTATCAACAGTGAAAGCTCTAGAAGCTCTAGAAGCATTAAAAAAATGCCATAAACCGCGATGTATCAACAAATTTTCGAGAAAGGCTTTGGTTGAAGGAGAAAGCCATTCTCGCTTCTAGAAATGACGACGTTCATGGAATCAACATTGACTACTCAACTAATTACTAGGGCCAGTAACAGAGTACATATCTATTTATACCATAATTAATATGTCTGAAGCCATACATTTTCTTACAGTATTTCTAATTTCATTAGAAGATTTACCTCCTCATCGCTTGATGCTTAAAGAAGGCTATCCAATTATATTGCTGCGAAATCTATTGTCACAAAAACTTTGCATCGACACAAAACTTTGCGTTGTAAAATTGAGATACAACATACACCGTTTTCGAGTCCAATTAAACATTTGTCAACTTCGTATGTGCAATGTTCAACCGTAAGTAAACATTTGACGCCCAAGTAAAACGTAGATGTCTATCTGAACATTGTTCAAACACAGCTAAATATTGTTCAAATGCTACAACACATTGTCTTTCCTCAATGTCAATATACATTTTTATTGCCCAGGTTCGTTTTTGGTCGGTCATGTACTTTAGACAATTAATGATCACCCACAATATCGAGGTAGATGCATAGATGCAGGTAGATGGTAGATATAATGAAGAAATACTGTCGCGAAAGCCACGAAAACGCAAAACGATTGCCAACGAAGATCGAGAACGTAGTGTGCTGGCAAAGGCAACAGCGTTGCTACAATTGCTGGGACACTAAATATCAACAGGGCTACAGTGTATAATGTGTTGCGAAAGTATCATAACACCATTAAATGGAAGCAGACATGCGAGGAAAAATCATGCAGAAAATTACAACACCACACATACGGGAAAAAATCCGAGAATGGGTTGATGAATATTCTGGTATATCGTTGCAGAAGTAAACAGATACTATTTTCCAGAATTTTAAGTTAATGTTTGGCGATATACAGTAACCAAAAAGATTTCAGTCATTAACTATTCTTTCTGTTCAGTAAGTGACAGAGGACAAGGTTATGAACGCAATTGAAAATAGGAAGTCCCTTATAACATCTTTTGACTGCGAGAGTTATTTTTTACATATATTCAGTTATATTCCACGGTGCTTAAGGGAAGAACCTAAAGATGCTTAGTTGAGCGATATGTTACTTTTTTTGTTACTAAATATAAGCATTTCTAATTCTATAATTGTTAAATACTTCCCTACCAGATAAAAGGGAAAAAATAAAAAAATTTCATGATGATTTAAAATTGCGTATCAAAGAATTGTAATATCAAACCTTTGATATGGTCAACGGACCCAGAATTTCTAAAATCATCAAAGAATGATTGGCCTCAATAATAAATAATAGAATTGACGAGAAAGCCAATAATTCTGCCGAGGTATCATCATATCACTCACCTTGTAGTGAAATGATATCGTGAAATGTTTAATCATCAAGCAGATAAAGCGGTCCTGGCAGCACTACAACAAAAATACTGCATAATTGGACTTTACTCGGTTTTTCAAAATGCAAAATGTTGGGAGCGTGGTCTAATGTGCCACTCACGAGTAACCTTCTGACGGGACCGTCGACGAGGACGGAGGTCTAAACTTAAATTGTAATTTGCGTACTTAAGGTTTCATAGAGTTTAACGTCCTTTAAAATACAAAAGTAAGAAAGATAATAGAAAAGCGTAAATTGTTGGTAATTCGATGGCTGAAGCGTTAGCGTAAAAAGCCGTAACTTTTTTTTTCTTAGGCAGGTCTTAACCGGTTGTTGAGCCATATAAAGAAGATAGAATTATTCAGTTTAATTTTAACTAAAAATGCACCCTCGTATTTATCTACATACTACCCTCATACCCCCATACCTTCATTTTCGAACTTACTCATAGTTGAAAAATTACGGCCTAGCAATTTTCTCTGTACTGTCGATAGCGGTGGAGTGATTGATGAGAAAATGTCGAGTTCCTGGACCAGGTCTAGTGCAGTTGTGTGCTTGAATTTGCTGTGGCCGGACGCATCCAACCGGACGTGTGACGTTCCGTGCAATCGTAAAAGCCTCCACTCGTTTGATGCAGCGTAAAAACTTTTTTTGTCGTAGTATTCTACTTATGAATAGTAGGGCACCGCGACGCAACGTGGCTACGTCGTGTTGGAAGTTTTGAGTGGCGACATCTATGTCGGTTTAAATCACGTATGCAGAACATCGTTATACGTTAACAATTTGAAAATTTTCTTCACGTATTAAATCGATAACAAAAGATGAGAATATCTAACAATTTGTTGTAAAATAAATAAAAAAGAGAAAAAAACGTAAATTAAACTCCTTCACTTTTAAGCGACCTATTGACGACGCCGAAATAAAAAATATGATCACAAAACACCTACTTACCATATGATGCTTCTCTAAGCTACCACTGGTTGAGCCCGGTTGAGGTGGGATGTTGAGTACGTAGTTGGAGCATCCGTCTCTTCCTTCCATACCATCTCTGGTGCCTCCCACACCCAGTGAACTTCCACCAACGCCTCCATCACCACCTGTACCACCTGACTTGCTGTTGGTAGTGTCTGACCTCTCATCGCATGCATTTCGTGCGTTCTACTTGCTGGTTAGGTTCCTGATTCTCACCTTTCGACGTTTCAGGATGTGATAGTCAATCGGTTGTTCTTGTTCAGGCTCTACACCCAGCACTACAACTAGTCGTGCAGGTTTACGTTCCATCGGTGTTTGCTGGCGAAGAAATACGATCCTGATACGGTAATACGAGAGATACGGTGTTAGGCTTGGTGAGAAGAGTCGCATCGCCTCACGGATGACCGCTTCACTCACCGGACCTAGCGGGTTCTACTAATTAAGAAGGACCTTAAACTTTGCCCGATCCGGATCTGTCTCCCAGTCCTGTTTCTTCTCCTGTTCCGCTTGTTATTGTTCTTTCTCTTCGTCACCTTTCTCATTCACCCCTTCCTCAACATGCACCTCACACACAACTACCGAGCCACGTGCCGGCTCGGCCATCGACCGTTCTTCGTCCTGCGTGCTCCTTCTGTAAGCTACCTCTGGTGCCACAGGTAGCGAAGAGCATGTAGATGGATACACCTTCCGTTCGGCATTGGTGAGAACGTATCCGCGGGCCCCAACATACAGGGAAAGACCGTCAGTAACCCGCCGACAGGGACTTGCAACAATCACCGACAGGCGTCGTTTGTCGATCTTCGCCGTCGAATTATCCTTTCGCTGTTCGCAGGATAATGGTTGCTTCACCACGGTTTTCAAATGCCAAAAGTGAGGGTGATGCGTCTCGCTTCCGACAGGGTGGGCTAAGGCGGGTTTCGTCACTGAAAATATCATACTCTGGAAATAAAAACGCAAAGGATGGACAGTTTACGTTAGTGTGAGTTGAATGCCACGTGGGTACTCTCTGAGTATTGGTCTGAACGACTGATTAAAAAGGGATTTATAAAGCGATGTAAAATCGTTGAAGAATAAAATCTAATTTAAAGCTCAAGCTGTAGTTCTCATTCTAATTCATGTTTTCCCTGTATGTGTGATTGTTTGATGGGATTGTTACTATTGATTGCGTTTTTTTACTACAGTAGTTCATCCATCATAGCTATCGAGCTAACATGTGACCTACTCATTTATAACAAGCAGGTGCAAAAATCTTGTTTTTATCATTTTTTTTTGATAAATTAATAAAAACAATAAAACTTTTTCGTCGAGGAAGTTTTGCACAGTAAATGAGCAGGGTTCTCAGAACAGCTATCTCACAGAGTACGAAAGTGATCTTTGCGAGCACATTGAAAAAGTTAGTTTCTTTCAATTTAGAGAAATCTTTAAGCATACTCCAGGCAGCTCCTTCAACGGTGAAAGGGAATTTCTTAACGATAAAGAAGCTCGACGGTAAAGCAAATAAGACATCTCAACCTGCAGCACCGTTGCCGCGCTAGATTCGGAATATTAGCAAGAGTGAATTTGAGCGTTGTTCTTTTCCTACATTACACCATCAGTTACTCCACCAACGGCACATTCCGATGGGACATTCAAACTCCCCTAAAACGGTCACGAATCGAAATGCCATTTGGGTAACCATATCCTGCAGTTCCTTAGGACTCCAATCATTCAAAGCCTTAGCTCATCAATTAGCAAAACTCGATGGATATTTTTAACGCTTTGGAGCACATCAATGTCCAGAAAAGAATCTGAATAATTGCATTTCAACGCTCAGCACTGTGATTAAGAGCAACACAAGATGTCAATTTGAATAATTGCTAAACCCACAAAATCAACTATTTCTTTGAAGGACTCAAACCAATATTTCTCAAAATTAAAAAAAACTCTCCTCTTTTTAAACATTCACAAATAAACAATTGTCATCTAAAACCAGCTTTGACAGATGATGCAGGCCCGAAGGTAATTCTAAGGCTAATGTAATTCCCGAAATTTTCCTCAAAGAGATATCAATGCTGCCACCTTCAACGCGCTATCAAAAGATACGAAAGGTTCATAAGAGGTCAGCCAAAATAGCTAGAATTTTATAAACCCGACATCGAGAAGTGTCCCTTCGAATAAATCAAAGGATCATCTAGTCGCCAGTGATGAGCATTTCACGCACACCATGACTCAACAATAGGCACACACAACACACACCCACACACACACACACACACGCAATGTGCACTACGATGCGCGCCTGGAAAATGCAACTTCGCGGCAATCTA
>NC_071293.1:12852568-12867666 GCF_943737925.1 Anopheles nili
GACTAGATGATCCTTTGATTTATTCGAAGGGACACTTCTCGATGTCGGGTTTATAAAATTCTAGCTATTTTGGCTGACGTCTGATGAATCTTTCGTATGTTTTGACAGCGCGTTGAAGGTGGCAGCATTGATATCTCTTTGAGGAAAATTTCGGGAATTACCTTAGCTGTAGAATGTTAAGGGAATCTCACGCCGCCACCTTCGGGCCTGCATCATCTGTCAAAACTGGTTTTAGATGACAATTGTTTATTTGTGAATGTTTAAAAAGAGGAGAATTTTTTTTAATTTTGAGAAATATTGGTTTGAGTCCTTCAAAGAAATAGTTGATTTTGTGGGTTTAGCAATTATTCAAATTGACATCTTGTGTTGCTCTTAATCACAGTGCTGAGCGTTGAAATGCAATTATTCAGATTCTTTTCTGGACATTGATGCGCTCCAAAGCGTTAAAAATATCTCTGGAATTTTGCTAATTGATGAGCTAAGGCTTTGAATGATTGGAGTCCTTAGGAACCGAAGGATATGGTTACCCAAATGGCATTTCGATTCGTGACCGTTTTAGGGGAGTTTGAATGTCCCATCGGAATGTGCCGTTGGTGGAGTAACTGATGGTGTAATGTAGGAAAAGAACAACGCTCAAATTCACTCTTGCTAATATTCCGAATCTAGCGCGGCAACGGTGCTGCAGGTTGAGATGTCTTATTTGCTTTACCGTCGAGCTTCTTTATCGTTAAGAAATTCCCTTTCACCGTTGAAGGAGCTGCCTGGAGTATGCTTAAAGATTTCTCTAAATTGAAAGAAACTAACTTTTTCAATGTGCTCGCAAAGATCACTTTCGTACTCTGTGAGATAGCTGTTCTGAGAACCCTGCTCAGTTACTGTGCAAAACTTCCTCGACGAAAAAGTTTTATTGTTTTTATTAATTTATCAAAAAAAAAAATGATAAAATCAAGATTTTTGCACCTGCTTGTTATAAATGAGCAGGTCACATTTTAGCTCGATAGCTATGATGGATGAACTACTGTAGTAAAAAACGCAATCAATAGTAACAATCCCATCAAACAATCACACATACAGGGAAAACATGAATTAGAATGAGAACTACAGCTTGAGCTTTAAATTAGATTTTATTTTTCAACTATTTACATCGCTTTCTCTCTTCCTCTCTCTCTCTCTCTCTCTCTCTCGCTCTTCTTGGCCCGCGCATAGTTGAGCACGTCGTGCTGACATGACCAGGTTACCAATCCGTTTCCAGCAAACTCGGTCCAGGACTGCTCTCCTCCACTCCTGGCTGCACCCAATCTCCGACAGGTCCTGCTCCCCTTGACCCAGCCACCGAATTCGCTGCGCTCCTTTGCGCCTCGTGCCGAACGGGTCGCTAGCGAGCACCTTCCTGGTAGGGCATGAATCCGGCATCCTCATCACGTGCCCCAGCTATCGTATCCTTACGGCCTTGGCCACCGTTAGAATGTTTGCTCAGCCATACAACTCAGCTAGTTCGTGGTTCATTCTCCTTCGTGGGTGGTAGGTTGAAAAACGCACTAGTGCTGATATACCAAGGTGAAAAATGTATTATGCTGATTTTCTACACGCCTTTTAAAAACACGAAGGCGTGCTTTTGATTGATCGTAATATTTGAGATGGAAATGGGCCGATTTTAAAATGAATCCACTTCAAATGATTTGGATCAATTTTAGCCTGTACTTTCCGCCTCATTATGTGAAGCATATAGTCAAAGAATTTGATTCCCTCTACTACATAGTCATCGCTGTCGACTTCTTTTTTATTAGATTGTTTAAGGGAATATTGTGGGTTCGTTTTCGAATGCTCTTGTAATTCAAACTTCGATGTGTCGATTCGTCTTTCTTTTCACTATAAGTATTTGTTCGTTTCCCTCATCTCCTAGCTTCGTCTTTGTAGGTTTACTATTTCGTTTAATTCATCTTTCTCTGTTGCTTTCGAAACACATTATTCAAATGGCTATACTATGCTTTTTCAAACTATCTTGAACTCCTTTTTCAACAAATCTACTCTTTTAGTCATTTTAGCTATCCAGGAAAAATTTTTTATCAAATCTTCTCTTCTCTTGTTTTTACACAACAGTCATTTCTGTACATATTTTTCGTTTAGTATGATAAACCCGTTCTAGTCAAAATGTTTCTGCCTAATCTATGGCCTTTTGCACGTCATAAAATAGATAAAAGCTTTTATTTATGCCTGATGTTTTCCACATCCACCCTTTCGAAACACCCTTTTGGTCCTTTGTAATTTTTCTTGGACCCGTCATATCAATCCCTCTACATAGCAATAAGGAAAACAAACACGTTGCTCCATCCTAAGCATGCATGACGTTGACATTTTTTCTAGTTTTCTTTCGCTTACGCTTAATTCATCATTTATACTACCTGGATACAATTGTCCCTACTCATTAGCTCCCCGGCAGTAAGTATGGAATTTTAAGGTTTTTTTTGCCTCATTTCGTTTAAATAAGTCATGATTGGTGTGCTCAATGATATTTTCCAACACTCTAACAGGAGGAGCTTGAATAGGAGCTTTTGTTTCTCTTCGGTTTGATTAGATTAGATTCGGTTGATTTCGACGGTATTTGTACTCCTTAGTGAATATTTTGTGATGAAAAACTATACCATATCCCCTTTTAGCTAGAAACTGGAAAACTTATACTTCTTCACAGAAACTTATACAATAGAGAGTTTTAAGAAACGCATACGCAATATTTAGGACAAATCAAATGACAATTTGTATTTGAAACTTTTGTATTTTGCAGGAGACAGGAAGGTTTGGCTTCTTTACAAAAAGACTTATAAAACATGTTCAGACAAATAGGTCATCATCTGAATTTTTTAAAGCTATTAAAAGGCATACATATTGTTTCATAATTGATGTAGAGCTAATAGGGGTAGAGGTAGAGTGGTACAGAAGATGCCCTATTTCGTCGGTGTAACGGATGCTTTCGGTTTTGCTCCAAAAAGTTGAAAAAAGCATGTTTACCGTATTGCCGAAAATTCTGTCATCGTTTGTACTTTTGGCGAAAATAATAGAATTTTTCAACGGACAGGTTGTATGGAAGCCACGCTTATTTCTTGAGCGGGGTGGTTGAAACTTTGGACTCTTTTGCAACATATAAAAAGAAGCATATGTTCTAAATTTCGGCCACATTTGTGTCTTGTAATTTTAAGTGAACAATATAGCTTTTTTATGGAGGGTTGTATGGGAGCCTCCCTTTGTTTATCATAGAGAGAGTTGAAACTTCGCCAGTCTTAGTTGTAAGTAATGAAACGCCTATGTACCAAATTTCAGATAAATTGGGCATCAGTTGTTAAGTGATTATTCAAGAAATGAGGTTGTAAGGGAGCCCGCTTTTCGGGGGGTTCTAAAACCATAAAAATCAAATCCCTAATTCGAGACCATCATACAAATATATGCCAAGTTTGGTGCGAATTGGTCACAACCAACATTGAAGCGCGACCATAGGCATAAATAAATAAAAAAATAATTGCATGCATATATATATATATATATATATATATATATATATATATATATATATATATATATATATATATATATATATATATATATATATATATATATATATATATATATATATATATATATATATATATATATATATATATATATATATATATATATATATATATATATATATATATATATATATATATATATTAAATTAATTAATTAGTTTCTAATAATATATTGTATTCAATGGGTAGTAATTACGCATTTCCTGAATCTACAAAATATTTAATTATAGCTTCACGTTTATGTTTAGGCTTGAAAAGTTTAGACTTAATTTTACTTATGAGTTGGGAAGAACCGGAAAAGTATCATCGCTAAACAGATCAAAACAAGTTTGTAAAAGCAGACACCATTAAACATTTGAAATATGTTGATTACTGTTTTTGTGCTTCTCGTTTGTTACTTCTCAACTGTTGATGGTTGTTTTCTGTAGTGGTAGATTCGGAGCACGCCCAAAGGTAGAGCAGTGTATGTTGACTGCACATGCGTTGTAAATCGAGAGCTGCAGCTGTATTCAGGCGATGTTTGGTTTAGCTATTATAAAAGAAACGCAAGAGCGAGAGGTCTTGAATGTTCTAAGGTGAGTCGTTTGTAACAGCAAAGGAAACCAACTCGTTTTCTGTTGTTAATGGCAAAGAGAAGTTTGTTGAAGTTTGGAAGTAACAAACACGAAGAGAGTTTGTTTTCGCGGAGCAGATTTCATGGCCCCTTTTATGTTGCCCTATGTTGGCTAGAAAGCATAAGCATAGGCCACAAGTGAGCAGGTTCAACCTTTATGTTAGAAAGGGAAACAATGTTGATATATGCCTTGATTGGCAAACAGTGTCCGTATAAAAATCTGATCAATTTCGTATACAACGTTGTTAATATGTTTATAAAAACCAAGGAAGATTTCTAGATTCCAATGTTGATATAAGCTGGATGCATTATTTGACTTTCAAAATAGCAAAAAAATATTACAGCTGAACAAATCGTTGAAATAATGTACACAAATATTATTTACGGTCGAAAAATATAAATACATTACGACTCAATTCTGCAGTAGTTTTATTTCAAGCAATTGTACGGACAAAAAACATTGAAGGCGAACGCTACGGTTCAGCCCCTATATCCCCTAAAGAGAGATTTACTCCCAGGGGTTCACTGGGGCTAGGGGTTCACTCCCAAGGCTTTTTCTTGGCCTTGCTAGAAATTTCCTTACCCATATAGAAAATCTACAGTCGTAAAGGTTATTTTCTTTCGCAGCTCATACTCCATCATGCAAAAGAATAATTACCGCCTAGCTTATTCTGAAAAAAAAAAATATTTATTTTATTTCATTTTTTTTTATTGTGGGGGGTTATGGCTACGTTGATTCTCGTAACAGTGGCAATGAGCCCAGATTGCCTAGAGTCAGAAAGAAAGCAAAGCTTTAGATACGATTTCCAGAGGATATGGAGACAAAAGATACTTACCACTTGCCGACTATGCCGATAGAAAATGTAAACAGCGTCGCACTGACGCTCCTCTTGCAAATTGCGGCAGTCTAGGCATTTATGATGGAGGTATCTTGCACAATATCTACATTTTTTCTGTAAATTGACTACACGAAAAGAAATTAATGTCACAAAACGTTCACTATGAGCTTCACTGTAACGAGAAGCGGTTTGTAATGATACTTACTTGGGCAATAATATCTCTTTGGTCGGCGATACATAATGAAGAACGTTCCTTTTTCGACGACGATTGTCATCTTACCGTTTCATTTTTTTCTATTTCAGTCTTGCGATGACGTTTTGTGATAATTGAAAATATCAAATGGTGGATTAGATTAACATTTTTCACTATCGAAAAATCAAACGCGAAAATAAAATTAACCCTTTTTGCTCGCAAAATTTAAGCACATATCTCTGATTTTTTATTTATAAACTATTTGTTTTACTGAATGCTTGTTTTACTGAATGCTTGAATGAATGTTGAAAAATGCTGAGGAAACTAAGTAACTCTATGAAACATTTATGCTACAATTTTTGTATATTTTCAGATCACATTGCATGCTAAAAGTTGTATTTCGTTACATTGCGTACCATTTCATCCCAGGTGAAAATCAGTTGTGTTAACTGGAGCTGGTAATTTCTTACAAAGTTATTCATTTCGTAAGTTTCCCTACCTCGAACTTGTACATCGTGATTTGTTGGCATTTGTTTTATTTACAGATTTCGGACATCAATATGAGTAATAGCGAAAACGATGCTAACCAACAAATATTGTTGGAATTGGCACGGCTCGATGCTCGTATAACAATAAATAACGCTATGATCTACATAATCTCTGCATTGGAACCGAGGAAGAGAACAAAATATCTGCACAAACTTTGTACTCTGCACTGTTTTGTGCTCGACTTATTTACACTGGAAGAAATAGCAGACCTGAAGGCAAAAGCTCATCGAATTGTAATAAAAGCGATTAGGGAGCGTACACTATACGAAAGGATGAGGACTAGAAGACGCCTTCATCGATCGGGAAACATTTATCCTGCGATAGCTTCGGATTCGGATACCGAATAAAACGATCAAAATAGAAATAAATTCACTACAGGCTAAGTAACGTGATGTCTATGGGGTTAGAAGAAAACGCGAATGGATAATTCTTTAATTCTTTATATTTACTAGGGCGATGTTATTTGGTTGTTTTGCATCTTTCCATCTCCTGCGTTTGCAAGATCACGTTAATGGACGTAGCAGGAATGGAGTAATCGATGTTTGAGTCAGGAACACACCAGTGGATAAAATAATAATCAAAATAGCCGACCAATATAAAACGCTGCTCACTTATCTTCAATAAACGTACTGCTGCTGTATGTTCTCATTGCTTGCTCAGCTGCTGACTTCTCATTGGTGGAGAGGCGTGTAACCCTTTCGGACTTGATCAACGAGTTTGTTATTTCATACATGTCCTTTCTTGGCCCGCGCATAGTTGAGCACGTCGTGCTGACATGACCAGGTTACCAATCCGTTTCCAGCAAACTCGGTCCAGGACTGCTCTCCTCCACTCCTGGCTGCACCCAATCTCCGACAGGTCCTGCTCCCCTTGACCCAGCCACCGAATTCGCTGCGCTCCTTTGCGCCTCGTGCCGAACGGGTCGCTAGCGAGCACCTTCCTGGTAGGGCATGAATCCGGCATCCTCATCACGTGCCCCAGCTATCGTATCCTTACGGCCTTGGCCACCGTTAGAATGTTTGCTCAGCCATACAACTCAGCTAGTTCGTGGTTCATTCTCCTTTTCCACACGCCCTGCTCACAAATACCGCCAAAGATAGTCCGTAGCACCCGCCGCTCGAAAATTGTGAGAGCGTTGGCGTCCTCCGTCCGTATCGTCCAAGACTCATGACCATAGAGGACTACCGGGCGTATCAGTGTGCGATATATTGTGCATTTCGTGTGTTGCTGGAGTCTTCTGGATCGCAGGAGTTTATGGAGCCCATAGTAGGCACGATTTCCTTGAACAATGCGTCTTCGAATTTCGCTGTTCACATTATTGTCCGAAGTGACGATCGTACCAAGGTAGCAGAACTCCTCTACCACCTCAAGATCGTCACCATCAACTGCTACTCTGCTTCCAAGTCGGGCTCTATCCCGATCAGAGTCACCGGCAAGCAGGTACTTGGTCTTCGACGCATTGATCCTCAAACCAATCCTAGCGGCCTCGCGTTTCAGTCGAGTATACGCCTCGCATACTGCCACAGATGTCCTTCCGATGATGTCAATGTCATCCGCGAAGCCCAGGAATTGGAGAGATCGGGAGAAAATCGTGCCCCGTATGTCGAAGCCCGCGCTTCTCAGGCCACCTTCCAGAGCGATGTTAAACAGTAGACAGGAGAGTCCGTCCCCTTGCCTCAGACCCCGGTGTGAGTCAAACGGCTCCGAAAGCATGTTCGACACTCGCACCTTGCACTGTACCCCATCCAAGGTGGCCCTTAACAGCCGTACCAGCTTCCCAGGGAATCCGTACTGCTGCATGGTGTTCCATAGCTCCATTCGATCTATGGTGTCATAGGCCGCCTTGAAATCAATAAATAGGTGGTGCGTAGGGATCTGGTGTTCTCGGCGCTTGTGGAGGATCTGCCGTAGAGTAAAGATTTGGTCGGTGGTAGATTTGCCTCCAACAAATCCTGCCTGGTAGCTTCCAACGAAATCTGTAGCAAGGGGGGCAAGTCTGCAGAAAAGTATTCGGGACAGGATCTTATAGGCAGCATTCAGGACTGTGATGGCTCGGAAGTTAGCACAGTCCAATCTGTCGCCCTTTTTGTAGACTGGGTGTATGACACCCAGTTTCCACTCATCCGGTAGTTCTTCCTGGTCCCAAACTCTTCTGATCAGCCAGTGGATGTTAACGGCAAGCCTCTCCGGTCCCAACTTGAAAAGCTCAGCTACCAGCCCATCGCTGTCAGCTGACTTGTTACATTTCAACTGTTTGATGGCGCTGACGACTTCGTCCAAGGATGGCGGGGGCACTTCGTCATAGTCGTGTTCGTTATCGTAGGGCTGCTCAATTCTGCATCTTGCGCTTCGCCTGGTATCCACTGCTTCTGCTCCGTTAAGGTGTCCGTCATAGAAGCACTTCCACCTGTCAATCACCTCCCGCTCGTCCGACAGTATGTCTCCTTCCACGTTACGGCACATCGCGATCGTAGGAGTAAAACCGCTTCTTGCCGTCTTCAACATCCTGTAGAACTTGCGGGTTTCCCCCGACTGAGAGAGCTGTTGCATCAGTTGCTCGTCCGACTCTTCAAAGCTGCGCTTCTTGTCCTGGAAGAGTCGGGTCTGCTGCCTTCTCAGTCGTCTATAGTTTTCCACGTTCTGCCGGGTCTCGCGCTGGAGCATTCGGGTGCGCGCTGCGTTCTTCTCGGATAGTGCTCGTCTGCACTCATCATCAAACCATTCCTTCATCTGGTTACGTGTTACGCGGCCAATTATTCGCTCGGCCGTGCTGCTGATGGCTTGCTCCACTATTCGCCAGTGGTCGTTGAGTGACATCGCCTCGGTGGTGGTATCCTCCGGCAGCGCTTCCCCCAGCGCGATCGCGAAGTCTCTCGCCACATCAGCTTGCTTCAGCCGATCTGTATTAAGCCTTGGGGTGGGCTGGGATCGTAGCCTATTGGCTACGCTGAGTTTCTGGCGTAACTTAACCATAACCAGGAAATGGTCTGAGTCGACGTTTGCTCCTCTGTATGTCCGTACGTCGATAATGTCCGAGAAGTACCTTCCATCAATGAGAACGTGGTCAATCTGGGAATATGTCTGCTGTGGTGATCTCCAGGTGTAGCTGAATCGAGGTGCGTGTTGGAAGAAGGTGACTTCATACATGTGTGAAGTGTTTTACTTCATATTTTAGGTATGCAGAAGCGGGAGAAATACAAAATTCCGTAAAGCCTCAAACAGTAGCAGCATTATTTCGCCTGTGGGATACTCATAAAAACTCTATCTGTATGTTTTGCTGATAAATTTGATCGATCTTCTCAACATGAACATCAAGTAAGCATAAGCTAAGGTTGTTTCCATGCATGAGATAAGATGCTCTCCATCGTATCTCTTTATCTGTCTCTCTTATTATTGAATTATATAGTAACATATTTTACAATTAAGTTCGATTGAGTTCTCTTGATTTTAGTCCATGAGGGGTCGTAGAATCTACCGATAAGAAGTCATCAGAAGAATTGAGTTGAGTAATCATAATCACCGAGCGGAACGAGCACGAGTGGATCGAAAAAATATAAGAAAGCTAACTCAGATCTTATAGAATTTCGACCAGGCAATGGAAAACAAGATTAGCTGTGAATATCTGGAGTAATGTAAAAAGAATCTACTAAGGCCCAGCATCATTGTCCGTTGCTAATATAATCAATTGCATGACGACACATTCGCATTTTGTTTCACGTCAGTTGGATGATACCGGCGGAGTTGATAGTTCAAACTCTTTGAGTCAGAGTACATTAGTAATTGAACAGAGAGGTTGACTCTGTGATTTGCGAGCGGTTGAGACTATCGTGCAACAAATTTTTTTCGCGTTTTAGGGTTGAAGATTGGAATATTGCTTTGTTTCTTGGTTAAACGCCGTTTGCTGCGAAGGAAATATAAACCGATTTTTTAATTGAGATACTACTTTTAGTATGTTTCATTATATTTCAAGCTCAAGTACAGTGTTCAATGCTTTTCAAGCATAATTATATCAACTGAGGTTTAATAATATTTGAACATAGATATTTGTATTATAACAAGCATATTTGAATCAACTTGGGCTTAATCATAGTTGAAAACAAATAATAAATGACTTTATTTGTATTAAAACAAGCATTTTGGTAACAAGTGAGCCTTCCTCATATTTGAAAACAATGATATAATTTATATAAGAGAGTAGGTCAATATTTTTGTCAATCAGTAATACATGGGAAATATATGTTATACAATAAAAATATTGTTACTTCCCGAAGCGATTGGAAGAACTGTTAAGATCGTTGAGCTCTGGAAAAAAGGCAGGCTGGAAATCGAGAGCGAGTATAAAAACAAAAAAATCAAACTGCATTGCGAGAGTGCAAGCGGAAAGATGTGTTGGAAAACAACCCAAACTAAACTCACTGAAAAGCATATGAACTCAGATAGTCGAGCTTACAAAGAATTGGTTAACTTTTGAATATGTTAATAGTGTCTCTTAGACGTATTTAAATATAGAACGATATACTCTGTTTCGCAAGAAGAAGAAAGATCCGGGAAAGAAAGAAGGAAGAAGATACTACTTCACAAAAATATAGGCTTAAAGTTTAGCAAGGTTCACCATACGATCTGAGCAACGTCGTGAAGCAGCCATAGGAAGGTACAAAATCGCAGCAGTTCGTGGGTTGTTGTTGTGTGCTGATGCTGATCTGATCTTTTATGTTCTTTTACAGCATTATCTGGCCCACCAAGGGGGTTCGTCGGTTCAGCTCGATCGTCCACCGAAATCATTATCCAGTGGAAACCATCGCTCGAGGAGCTCCGAAATGGGCAGATTCTTGGCTACATCATCCGTTACCGGTTGTTCGGATACAATGCGAGTCCCTGGAATTACCGTAATATCACAAACGAAGCTCAGCGCAACTACCTGATTCAGGAGCTGATCACGTGGAACGACTACGTGATCCAGATCGTGGTTTACAACAACATGGGCGGTAACAACAACAGCACCGCAGATCTCACTCTCGTAGGTACAATCGGAGCAGATTACCTTCAGCTGGACACCAGGACGGGATGGGTTCGCACCGTTACGCTATTACACGGTTCAGTGTCGCGAGAATGAGGGCTCTTGGGCGCTTATCCCGGAGCGTGTGGATCCTGCGGTCACGGCATATATCGCAAGTGGCTTGAAACCGCATACGCACTATCAGTTCCGGATACAGGCTACGAACGATCTGGGGCCTTCTAGCTACAGCCGTGAGAGTGTGCAGATCCGAACATTGCCGGCAGCTCTCTCGGAAGGCATCACAGGACTTGAGGTGGTGCCCATTACAACTACGAGCGTGCGCGTCCAGTGGACGGCTCTACGAGCTGCGGCCTGGAATGGAGACGCCGACATCGGTGGCTACCGGATCCTGTACCAACCACTATCTGACTTCCCATCAGCGCTCCAGAGTACACCCAAGCTGGACGTTCTCGGGGTCCAGCAGGTGTCGGCTGTGTTGGCCGATCTCACACAGGATCGCAACTACGAGCAACCGTTCAACTCGCAGGGTTCAGGACCACCATCACAACCGGTCGCGGTATACGTCAGTGAAGCAGTTCCGATAGGGGAACCACTCGGAATCGAGGGTTGAGCGCTGGAACCCACCACGACAGAACACGCAGAATGGTGAGTTGCTTGGGTACAAGATCTTCTATCTTGTGACGGACTCGTCCGCGCAGGATGTTGAACCGATTCCGGTTGGGGATGGAGCTGGTGGTGTATCGGCACGATCGGCACCTATTACGGTTAAGACGCTGGCCGGTTTGCCTGGACCACCGACGCAGCTGTTGTTCAGTGACATCACCATGAACATTCTTACCGTGAGCGGGGACGTGCCACAAAAGCGTAATGGACTTATCCTGGGCAACATCGTTGCTTACGAAACAACCGAGGACAATGAGAGTAAGTTCTTTGTTGGCTAATCTACTAGCTGCTCATGCTCATCGGTTTTTTTTTCTAATTCCTCCACAGAATTCAGCAAACAGGTGAAGCAGAAAGTAACCGGCACGAGCCTGCTAGTGCAAAACCTCGAAGAAGTGGTGACATACACGTTCACGGTTCGCTTACAAACCATCGACTATGGTCCAGCGCTCAATGGCAACGTGACGACCGGACCACAGGATGGATTACTTGGTTCTCCGCGTGAGTTGACCATCAGCAAGTCGCAAGCCAGCGTGCAGATGCACTGGATCAACGGCCAATCCGGCAAGGGTCCTATCTTGGGCTACTACATTGAGACGAAAAAGCGCGGTACGTGCTCTTATTATGGCCTCTCTTCCATTTTATCTTACATTCTTATCTGTTCCGGTGTTCCCAATAGACGATCTGCGCTGGGAGACGGTGGCACGAACGACGAATGGGCCATTGCAGGAGTTCACCGTTAGCTTTCAGAATCTGTTGCCTTCAACGGCGTACAAATTCCGTGTCATCTCGTACAACCGGTACGGCATCAGCTGTCCGGTGTACTCGGAGGACGCAGTGCTAACACCGTCGAAGCTCTACCTCGAGTATGGCTTCCTGCAATTGAAGCCATTCTACCGACAAACGTGGTTTATGGTAGCCCTCGCGGCGACATCCATCGTAATCGTCATCATGGTCGTCGCCGTGCTGTGCGTTAAGAGCAAGAGCTATAAGTACAAGCGTGAGTAACACTGCTACAACCGCAAATCTGGCATTCTGACATTTTGCTCGTGACAGCCACCTAGTGCAGTTTACTTACCAATACGCTTTCCAAATACGTTCTCTTTTCACTCGTAGAAGAAGTTCAGAAAACACTCGAGGAGTCGATAGCGATGTCGATTGACGAGCGGCAAGAGTTGGCATTGGAGCTGTACCGATCCCGCCACGGAACATCCGCAAACGGTAGCGTGCACGGTGTTGGCAACGGAACAGGTGGCGGCACCGGCACCCTGATTCACAGCACTTTGGGTCGTCGCACCGGTACCATACTCGGTCGAAAGGGCGGAGGATCAGGTTCCAGCTCAGCGGCAGCGGCCGCGGCTGCCTCGATGGGTAAATCACCTCCACGACCATCACCGGCCTCGGTTGCGTACCACAGCGATGAAGAGAGTCTCAAGTGTTACGACGAAAACCCGGACGATAGCAGCGTCACGGAGAAACCATCCGAGGTTAGCTCAAGCGACTCACAGGTAAGTGTGTCTCCGACAACTGTACCAGGTGCAGCAATCTGATATGTCTTATCAAACCTTCTGCTCGTTCGGTAGGCCTCAGAGAGCGAAAACGAGAGCGTCCGGTCAGATCCGCACTCGTTCGTCAACCACTACGTGAACAACGATCTGCTGCGGCAATCCTGGAAGCGTAAGAAACTGGTCCGCAACTATTCCAGTTACACCGATTCGGACCCCGAAGGGTCAGCTATTATGAGTCTCAACGGGGGGCAGATTATTATGAACAATATGGCACGCTCGAGGGCACCATTACCGGGTTTTAGCTCGTTCGTGTGAGCGATGACGCGGTTTGATCTAGAACGATACCTAGAACGTGTCGGCGACTTTCGGACAAGCGAGTTCCGAAAAGAAAAGAGAAAAGTGCTTTACTTAGATAGAGAAACGAGGACTCCGTTGTGCCTTTTACGAGCTAAAGCGAATGTAAAGCGAATAGTTTTCTTGTTTTACTTTTAAATTGCTATCAAGCAAACGGCTGAATAATTTAGATGTGAGTTAGATAAGCGCTTTATTATTAGCCAAAAGCGGTAAGCGGTAGCATTAGTAGTACCAGTTTTTTAGAATAAGCTCGTACGTATCTAAGAAATCTAGCGTTACACGTATCGAGCGTGGAAAATGTCCTTTAAAAAGAATCTATTCCAGGGTTTTTTAAAAGCATATACTCACTGCTACTACTTCTGCTACCGTTTGTATTTCGAAATAGCAGCTGCATTTCCTGTTGAATGGCGCCATAAAGTGGCGATGCATGATGAACGAGTTATTAGGAAATAGGAGCTTTAATGTTAATTCTCACAAGGGCGAAATTTACTTATCACACGTACATATAAACTAACATATACACGAGAATGAACTATGTGATAACGATGGAAAAGGTGGCGTTGCAAGAGCACGCGAGCAGCATATAAAGGGATGGCTAATTGTGCAGACTTATAAAAGGGAGCTAGGAAATCGTAGGAAATCAGCTTGGCCGTGTGTTGGCCGATCTCTCTCAGCCCTTCGGTTAGGTACATATGTGGTCTCTTTTCTCCACTGCCCACTGACCCTGACTAATGATAGGATCAATGGACAATTGTGTGTTCCGGGCGGAGCTGTCCTGTAAGCGAATAATGTTATTTTACGATTTTTGTAATAGATTTTTTTGTCCATTTTATACTTTTTGACATTTATGTGAGTATTTTCAACCTAAGAAAACAAGCCAATTTTGTAAGTAAAATATACAAATATATTCTGGACGCGAACGTCGTGTTCGATTGCATTCTACTGATTCGATTTCATACCTGGTTATATTACGTAGATTGGTGTCGTAGCTTGATATATAAGTAGCTTTGTAGCTAGTGTATAAATTTGCATGAAAACTTTCTAACAAACGTTGATCTGTGTCCTATATGTTACTACATACGTATTTCTTTACTTTCTTCACAGTGAACATCGTTCGAGATCGAGGACTATCCGAATTGGTTTCGTGAGCAACTAGTAATTTAATTTTTGTCCACAAAAGGGTAACTACATTTTCTACATCCTTACATTCATTTATGAGCATCGTGTATTCACGAAGTCAGCGTAGTGATGCGGTCCCATTAAATTGTATGACATGGGAAATTTAGCCTCTCACTCACAACCCAACGGCAATGCTAACTTCTTATAACTTTCACATTTTTGTTGAAACATTTATCTTTCGACGTTTCTTACACTTTTCGCCAAATAACACGATTTCCATAAGAGTCATAAATGTAAACTGTAGGTAAAATTTAAAACATTACTGCAATTTTTTTTTCAAGTAATGACATAATTGTCTGATAAAATTTTATTCCTTCCGCACAGTATATTTCCATGTTGCAAACATATCCGGCTCTAGCTTCGTATAGTATACGGCAAAATAGAACGTACTTTATTATTTTTGCCGGATTGTGTATTTTTATGGATTATTTATGGATTCATCGAGCGAAAGTTCTTTCCTAGGCGTATATAATGATTTAAATTTATCTAATAATTAGCTCAGAATGGGCTGAATCTTTTCGAGGTTATTAGATCCGGTTATTTTGTGATTGTTTGAAAAATGGCACGTGCTCCACATTTGGGGAAATTTATTACGTGGCATTACAGTATTGAACGATGGTGTT